>NW_019154144.1:6654390-6817319 GCF_002288905.1 Enhydra lutris kenyoni | reverse complement strand
ACACACACACACACACACACACACACACACACACACACACACACACACAGAGTATATAGTAACCAGGGTTTTAGGAGAGTCATTTTCATTTTAAGAAAATGATATTCTATCATATACAGTTTCACTATGCCTTCCTCATTTAACTATACATATTGGAAATCCCTCCAAATCAGTTAATGAAGATCTAATTCATTCTTTTAATGGTTTTCACAGTGTTACATATTGTAGATGCACTGCAGTTTGTTCAGTAATTCCTGAATGGGTCTTTCTTTGTTTCCATCTTTGCCACTAAAACAATGTTACATAAACATCATATTCTTATATATACTGGAAATGTTTATTTTCTAGGATTATTGCTACTGGGCCAAAACATGTGTATTTTAAATTTTAATAGACATACCAGTTGTTTTCCCAAAATGCTCTAACGGTTTGTATTTTTACCAATTTGTTTGTAGGTAATTTTATATGGGATCTTTTTTTTTTTTAAAGATTATATTTATTTATTTGACAGACAGAGATCACAAGTAGGCAGAGAGGCAGGCAGAGAGAGAGGAGGAAGCAGGCTCCCTGCTGAGCAGAGAGCCCGATGCAGGGCTTGATCCCAGGACCTAGGATCATGACCTGAGCCGAAGACAGAGGCCTTAACCCACTGAGCCATCCAGGTGCCCCTATATGGGATCTTTAACAGCAACAGATATCATCACCATTTTAAATTACTGTTAATTAAGTGATTGTTACTTTAGTTATTTATTCCTGACTTCTTTGGAGGTTAAACCTCCTTTCATATGTGTACTAATGATTTTATTTGCCTTTCTAAGAGTTGTCATGTTCCATTATGTTTTTATGATTTTCTATGAGGTCTTTGTTTAATGAAGATATTAATCTGTTACAAATGTGCAGAGTTCCCCAGAGACATAGAACCAATAGGATAGATGATAGATAGATAGATATAAGATGAGATTCATCAGAATTGACTCACATGTTATGGAGACTGAGAAGTCCCATGATCTGCTGTCTGCAGGAAAGCCAGTGGTATAATAGAGTTTGAGCCTGAAGGCCAGGAGGTCCAAAAATCTAAGAGTAGTAGAAGGTGAACATGCCAGCTTAAGAACAGAGAGGGAATTGCTCTGCCTCTCACTTGTTGTTTTATTTTGGCCCTCAAGAACTGGATCACACCCTCGCGTATTGGTAAGGGCAGATCTTTAGTGTAATGGATTCAAATGCTAATCACTTCGAGAACTATCCTCACAGACACACGCAGAAATAATGGTTTACCAGCTATCTGGGCATCTCTTGGCTCCGTCAAGTTGACACATAAAATTAAACATCACACTTATTTAGCTATATCTTTCTTGACTTTTAGCACTTTGGACTTTCTATTTGGTTTAAAACATCTTCTCAACCCTTAAATTCCTTTTATAAAATAATTATTATATTATTTTTATATGTAAGTCTTTTATCCATTTTAGATTCCATTTCAGCATTGTAGGGGATAGGGGTCTTAGTTTATTTCTTTCAGATGGATAGTCAATGTTACATTATTAATTGTTTAAGTTATACTTTTTTCATAGAATGGAAGTTCTGTCTTTATAATAGATTAAATTCCTTATATATTGGTGTGTATTTCAGGGTTTTTTTCTTCTGTTCCACTGATCTACTTTGTTCATTGCTGTGTCAGTACTGTATTGTTTAATTATAGTGGCTTTAGTATATATTTTTATACCCAGTTAGGCAAACCCTCCTCTTCATTTTCCTTATAAATAACTTTTCCCCATTATTCTTGGACATTAATTCATCTATACTGACTTTAATATTGTATTACCCAAACTCTTTATCCCTTCAGAATTTCCTGTATATATCTATTTGAAGAGATTTGACATTTTAATCATACTGTGTTCCTATCTATGGATATGAAATCATTCAATAAGATTTTATTATTTTGTTCATGCAGGTCTTATGTTCTTGTTTTATTAATTTTCATTAGCACTGTGAGTGGAATATTTTCAGTAGCTAGTGAAAATGGAGGAAAAAACTAGTATATGTTAGTAACATTTATTATGTAGTACATTTATTATGGATTCAACCTTTCTTTCATTTATTATGCATTCAGCCTCTTACTATATGTCTTACTAAATTCTAGTAATGTTTTATTGGGGTCTCTTGGATTCCTTAGGTATACAGTAATGTCATCAGTAAATATAAACTAAGTTTTTAATCTTTTCCAATTTATACAGAGTATTTCATTTTCTTGTCTTATTGCATTTTCTAGGGTCTTAAAACAATGTTGAATGGTAATGGTGTTATCAAGCATCCATATCTGAATTTAATGAGAAAGTCTTTATCATTTCATAATTTTGAAATATTTTGCAATAAGCTTTGGTAAGTTGTTTTACCATATTCAAGTTATTTCTTTTTCTTGCTATTTTACTAAAACCTTTTGATTTTGAAAAATTCTTGAAATCCCAGAGTAAATACTACTTGATCAGAGGGAATTACTTTCTGTTGATACAATGCAGAAGTCTATTTGTTAATATTTTAATAAGAATTTTTGCATTTCAATTCATGTTTTATATTTTTCTTCAGAGTTTTATATCATCATTATCATGTTTTATTCTTTAATTTCACTGTGGTAACTATTAGTTTTGTTCTAAGATTTCTTTAGTGCTTTTTCTTAATTTTTTGTGACTTGATACCATTATTTGCCTTCTTGCTCCTGCCCCTTGCATTAATTTAGAAGTTCTTCTGCAGTATTCCATTCAACTAGTAGTTATTCTTCTCCCAACACTCATAAATGGCTATTTATATATTATTGCATGATAATAAGAAACTGTTTTCCCCAATTACCCTGAGACTTGCTCCAATCTAACAGGCAGTTATAGAATGTTTTTACTTTTCTCATGCTAGTCTCCCCCATATAAATGGGATATCCAGAAAACTTTTACCTTATTCTTTCTTCTTTACCACCCTACTTCCTTGGTTTTGTTGAGATAATTTTTTACTTTACAAACTATAGGATTTTCACTTGTAGCATAACTGTTTTTTTTTTTTTCTGATGATCCTTATTTAGGATGTATTTTATACACAGTTATTATCTATTTAAATTTAAGTATGTATATTGCAAGGTTAAAATCACTGCTGTTCCCTTTTGTCTTCATCTTTCCTTTTCTCAAGGTCTTTCTTCTTATTAATTTGCTGTTTGGTTATTGGTATGTATGGAGTACTATTTTCAGTGGGAACTATCTGAATTCTGGCTTTTTGGCAAATACCTTTCCTTTAACCTGGCTTGTAAGTGGTATCTTGGAGGACTTTAGGATTCTTGGGTTGCTGTACTTTTCTCTCTAGATTAGGTGATAGTAATCTATTATTTTCTGGTTTCCTCTGTTATGTGTAGATGAGGAACTCAGCAAGCCCTTCAAATCTATTCTTTTCCATCAACTCAGGGACATTAGTTTTCTGTGCTTAATTAGCACCTATCCTCAATCTGCAACTTTTTTCCTGGAATTCCTATCATTTTTGTGTTATATACCTTAAGTCTGCCTACCTCGTCTAATTTTTCTTTTTTTCATAATTTGTAGTAGCCCTTTGAATAGAAATTTTCCAGCAATTGCTTCCACTTGATCTTCCAGGTTACTCATTTGGGTCTCATTTTTTAAAGTTTGAAAATCATAAATTTGTGTTCTTTATGTCTTTTTTGGGGAGTAGGAGAAATGATGAAATTGACTTCTGCCATGTACTGCTATTACTGTTACTGGTAGTGCTATTACTGCTGCTGTTGCCTATTTACTTATCTATCTATCTATCATCTATCTCTGTATATCCATATCTACACATCTGTATGTATCTAGTAGATGCATATCTAGTAACAGCAGTAGTAGTAATAGTATGGCTTGGGTTGATCTCTGTCTTCATTTGCAGTTCCATTTTGCTAGAAATCCTCTCTTCTGGATATTTTACTTTATTTTTTTAAAAGATTTTATTTATTTAACTGATAGACAGAGACCACAAATAGGCAGAGAGGCAGGCAGAGAGGGTTGGGGTGGAAGCAGGCTCCCCACTGAGCCGGGAGCCCGATGTGGGGCTCGATCCCAGGACCCTGGGATCATGACCTGAGCCAAAGGCAAAGGCTTTAACCCTACTGAGCCACCCAGGTGCCCCTCTTCTGAATATTTTAACCAAAATTCCTCTCCCTGGTTACTGTGTCATCATTGGATAGGTGTGTTGTTTTCTTCACACCATCACTGGGGCTCAGGTCCTGCTGCTGGGGTACTAAACTTCTCTGCTTCCCTGTCTCCTTAGCTTAAAGGAAAATAGTTGGTTAGTCTCAGAGGCAAGGAGAATTCAATACCAGAGAATTAATTGTTGTAGTGATGATATGAAATGCAGCTGAGTGAAACTTAAACTAACGTATTCATTTCTAAAAACTGAGGAGTAAGTACCAAATAATTTCTGACTTAACATTGTTCTAGATGTGCTACTGAGACTGCAGTTAGCTTTAATCTGCATATTACGGGCTCCTAAACAAAGCACTGAACTCTGGGGACCAGTTTGAGCCCAGCCTCCACTGCTAACAACCGAGGATGGGTTGTTCCCTAATCTCAGCATGCCCCAGTTTCTGCATCTTTAACAAGGGATAAGAATACTTGTCCTACTTCCCTCATAGACTTGTTTTGTGACTAAAATGAGATGACAGGACACATTTTAAAGTGGTGTGAAATATAAGGTATGGACATTATTGTAGGACTTCACCTTAGTGTATTTTAAATATGAAAATACAAAAATTCTTTTTTATGTGAGGTTTCTATATTTTATATACATATATCCTACTATTAAAGTCTTCTTGCTCCTTTGCTTTAAACTGCAAATGAAAAAAAAAAAAAAAAGAAACTAAGGTGTGCCAAGTTTTTACTATGTGGCAAGTACACTTTTTTTGCAGATTATCTCAAAAAGGTAAGGATTACCCACCATTTTATGCATGAGGAAACATTAGCAAGTGCCAGAGCAAGAATTTGAACCCAGCTCTCTTGATTTCCATGTCTTGTTGGTACTTGCTCTGCAATCACCCAGGTTCATAACACTTGCTCCCTTTCTCTGATTTCTTCCACGCACTACTGTTATGGTCTGTTCCACATTTGTTCACGTTTGTTTTGCATGGCTGCCTTAGAATTGCTCTCCAATTATTATGATGATGCCTCATCTTCTCAGTTATACCCTATCTTCATTACATGTCCCTCTCCACCTGTGCTTTTTCTCCCCAACCTTTGACAGGCAAAGTTAATGAACATATTTCTATACTTGTTCTTTTTCTTCCCATTTTTTCTCCTCTCCAATTTTTATCTCTATTTGTATTCTTACTGCTTCACTGCAGCTGCTCTCTCCAAGGTCACCACTAGCCTTCATGTCCCTAAAATGAATGAAAACTTCAGCAATGATCTTATTTCATTTTTCAGCAGTGTTTTAAGTGTTAGGCACACCCTGCTCCTTGTAGTTTTTTAAAATACATTTTACTCTCCTGGTTGGTTTTGTCCCTTCAAGTAAACTTTCTTTTTCTTTTCCAAAGTCTCCTTTGTTCTCTAATTTTTTTTTTTTTTTTTTAAATCTGGATCTTCCTCTGGGTTCTGGTTATTTGTGCTCAATTCATTCTCCTAGGGAGATGCTAACTTTGTGATCTATATGCTGATGATACCAAAATTATTTATCCTGTTCAGATTTTTCTCCTGACCTCCAAGTGTGGATTTCCAGACCACCAGACCTCTCCACTTAGAGGCCAAATAAGTACCTCAACTTCACAAGGTCTACAATTGAACATCCTATATCCCGTGTTCTCTAGTTTGATGAATGAAACCACCATCTACCCAATTGTTTAGTTCAAAACCTGAAAGTTTTCCTTGACTCTTCTTTTTCCTTCATCACCCCCTTTGAATCGGCCCCTGAAATTCTGGCAAATATCTCTCAAATCTATATTCTTCTCTTCATCAGTGTAGCCACCATCTAGTCCAGGCAATCACCACCTGCTTGTTGCTCTTGTTTCTCTCAAATTCATTGTCATTCAGTATCCAGAATGAGCTTCCTGAAATACCATCCTGAGGGGACCAGCAAGTAGCTGAGGGCCTAGCTGGGTCTTTCAGGTCCAAATGGAAAGAGTTAACATAGGAGTTCTTTCCATCTGGGCATATAAGTCTGGAGCCAAGAGGAGGAAGATTAAAACACAATGATTTGGAATTCCTGAGGTCAAGGGCAGGGTAGACTGTGAGTTTCTAAAAGGATCTGATGTTTATTCTGGTCCCTGGAGGAATTATAGGAAGGCTGAACAGGTGATTTGAATCCTCCTTGCCTCTGAGACCAAACAAGTGTGAGCCTTTGCAGCCAAAGATATCTGGGAACAGAGAGATTTAGTCCGGCTACTAAACAGCAGGACCCAAACCCTAGTGATAGAAGATTAATCTATACAAAATGAGTTTTTCTCTTTTCTTCCTATTTCTTTTTCTGCAACATCAGAATTTATTGCTACATTTATTTCCAGTCAACCCATGGTAATAGGTTTTAATTCCAGGTAAAGGGCATCATTTCCAATTAGATGCAATGTAACACATGCCTATGCATATAGATCCCACCCTCACCCCCTCTCCTCTCTTCTCTCCTTATGAAGGCTGCATCCTGGCCTCCCTAGTCCATTTCTCAGTTTCTCTAATCCCCGTGTTGCCCTCAGCTTTAGTACAACAGATTTTGAAATTTAAACATCTGATGCTTTTCTTCTTTTCTTTTTGAAACTACCCTTTTTTAGTCTAAAGTCATGTCAGGCCTCTGACATCTCCCATAGGAGTTTTTTAACAATTGCCTGCTTAACTGGCCTCCCAGTGTACATCCCATCCAATCTACCCCCTTCTTTGCTTCTAGAATACTCACTTTGATCTGCAGATTGGATCCTTGCTTAATACTTCAACAGCTATTCTTTACTTAAAGGAAGAAGTGTAGAGGCTTAGATTGGTAAACACAGTCCTTCGCTACCTCTTCTACCCACATTGCACCCTATTGTCTGTGTCGAACTACTTGGAGTTCCTGAGTACATCATGATCGGTCCATTCATCTGCACCTTTGAATACCTTTTCTCTGTCTCTAGTTCCCTTCTACCCTCACCTTCAGGGCAAACTCTGTTTAACTTAAAGCACTTAGCCCAAAGATCACACTGAGGACCCTTCCCACACGTCCTGGTTAGATCTAATTATTCCTGTCTTGGGTGTTCAGCTTGTAACTTGGTATTGATACAATGTACACTGTGGAAATACCCTTTTTATTAACATGTCTATGTCTTCTACCAAATCAAATGCCCTTGCACCTTAGATAGGGCCTGGTGTGTAGTAGATGTTCAATAAATGCTTGTTTTGAAAGATACAGATAGATATAGATGTAAACATAAGTACGTAGATGTAAGAAGTAAAGGAATAATATGTGACTTATCTCCATACTGTCTTAAGACTTAAGGGCATTAACCCTATTTCCTAAACCATTGACTGTGCTCTTCAAATTTGTCAAACTAATTCAGCAAGGTATTTATACTGTTGTTTGTTTGCCTTTATATTCACCCAGAAAAGTTGGGTCTGATCAGAACAGGGAATGGGACAAAAAGAGTAAAAATCAGGGTGGGGGGGGTGGGCGGAGAATGATCTCAATCTGCTTTTCTGGAGTCCAAGTCCACTATGAAAGAGGTCTGTTATCAAGTATGGTCACCTGGCCACGTAGGAAGAAAAAGCATATCTCTATAGCTTTAGATAACATACCAGGGGTTACACACTATTCCACTTCAACTGAGATGCTGCCAGTCCAGACTGGGATGGAAGTTTCTACCAGATTAAGCCATTGACATAGAGAACTCATGCACCAAAGCCCAGGCTGACCCTCACATCTGTCTGTACCTTCTCGCCCCACTTCTATTTGTTTAATTTATGTCTGTGATGCTAGTTTGTTCCCCTGCATCTCCTGGGGACTCCGAAGCATGCTACCATTATGCTCATCTTCCTATGTATGGTTTCATTAAGCTTAATTTGTGCCTATTGGCAGCAGTTCCAGGGCAACATGGACTGAAGTGTTTAACCCTTTGCCTGGTTGGCCATATGCAGGATTGATCACCTACCTCATTGCAAGCATCACTGAGATGATACTGTGGGACCAATGTAAATCAAACAATTTCTGAATCAGTTGTGACTTGATCTTAAGAAGATGATTTAAGATTTTTTTTTTCCCTAGTAAATCATAGTAATGCCTAGAAGTAAACAGAAAAAATAAAAGAAGGGGGAAATTTTAGGTTTACTATTCCTGTTTTGGAGAATGATGTCCACTGGTGAGAAGACTGAATAACTGGAAACACATCACTTCTGTCAATCAAAATATATATATTAATAAATCGATTCTAGTAGAAATAAGTATTTATTTATAAAGACATACACAGGAAACATTTAAGCATTCTTAATACATTCTTTATTTTGGATAAGCTTTTCTTTTCAAGGCTCCACAATGACTTTTTTTAAAAAAAGATTTTTAATTTATTATTTATTTAGCAGTGAGAGATCACAAGCAGGCAGAGAGGCAGGCAGAGAGAGAGGGGGAATCAGGCTCCCTGATGAGCAAAGAGCCCGATGTGGGGCTTGATCCCAGGACCCTGAGATCATGACCTGAGCTGAAGGCAGAGGCTTTAACCCACTGAGACACCCAGGTGCCCCCACAATGACATTTTTAACTTTAATTAAAAATATGGCTACCCTTGGCACAGAGAAGCAAGAAATATCTTTAATTTTACATAAAAAGCCATGTGACACTTTTTTTTACATGCATACATTTTGGGTGGATATTGTATTAAAAAATTGTAATCTCTCAGAGAAAATCTCTTTTGGGGGAGGTGGAGAAATTTTTTATTTGAAAGCTACTATATGATCATTATCTAAATTTTTAGAAAAATATGAAAAAATTTTTAAAACACAAAATTCACCCAAACCCAGAAATAACCTTGTTAACATTTTTTGTGTGTTTTCTTCCAGTCCTTTCTTTTGTTAAGCATATATTGAATATTAACCAGTTTGGGATTATTCTATGTATATAGTTTTATAACCTTATAGTAATTACGATTTTGTCTGCATGTTTTCTTATTTAAAATGTATGTAATTATCATTTTAATGGCTGCATTGTTATGCATAATATCCATAATAGTGCACAATGTACCACCATTTACATGGTTTCCTCTATTTTATGGACATTTAGTTGCTGCCTTTCTTATTATAAATAATATGTATGAATATTTTTTTAGATAATAACAGTTGTCTACATACATGATCATTGAATTCAGAAAAACTCCTGAAAGTATACTGGATCAAATGGCATGAGAACCCTTAAAGCTCCAATGTATTTGGCTGAATTGCTTTCCAGAATGTTGGACATAATTTATCCCCCCACCAGCCAGGTTAAGTATTATTTTTATGCAGACTAAACTTTTTTTCCCACTGAAATATAATTGACAAACAATGTGCTATTAGTTCCAGGTGTGTATCAGAGTGATTAGATATTTTTATACATTATGAAATGATCCCCATGAGTCTAGTTTGCACCTATCATCATACAAAGTTATTACAGTATTACTGACACTATTCCCTATGCTGTTCATTACATTCCTGTGACTTATTTTATTTTATAACTGGAAGTTTGTAACCCTTCATCCCCTTCACCTATTCTGCCCTCTGGTAACTAACAGTTTGTTTCTTGTATTTGTGAGTCTGTTTTCTTTTCTTCTCTTGTTTTGTTTTTTAGATTCCACATCCAAGTGAAATCACACTGATGAGGGATAGAAGCAGACAAATGTTCACCTTTAGCCCAGAAGGCTCACCGATAGCCTGCAGAGTTTTGATAAGGATTGAATAAGTGCTGGTTGGTGTATTCTTAAAGGGTCTCATGACTGTGTGTAAATCTCATTGATAGCTAATATCGAGCTGAAATAAACACCAGAGGAATCTTGCAAAAATAGTTTTATGTGTAGAATTTTCGAGGAAGACATTTATGATCTCACACTCCCTGCATAATTGCCCCCCCCACCCGCCCTTGGGCACTAAGCATGTAATCACCAGCTTCATACAGCAAGAGTACAACTCTTTCTGCCTATGTGTCCTGTCCCTGTGCTACTTGAAAAAACTTACTAAACTGCACAGTAAAAAGTCTCAAGAATTCTTTCTTGACTAGCGGTCAATGATCTTGAGACAATATGACTTTGTGTTTTTCTGTCTGACTTATTTCACTTAGCATAATGTCCCCTAGGTTCATCCATGTTGCTATTAATGGAAAGACTTCATTCTCTTTTATGACTGAGTAGTATTCTATTGTGTATATACATCTTCTTCATTCATCTGTTGGTGGGCATTTGGGTTGCTTTCGTATCTTTGCAATCGTCAGTATAGGCTTACTTTGGAGAGATTGTGGGTTCAGTTCTAAACCCTTGCCATAAGACACATGTTGCACTACAGCAAGTCAAATGAAGTTTTTGGTTTCCCAAATTATACAAAAGTTATGTTTACACTATACTGTGGTCTAGTAAGTGTACAATAGCATTATGTCTAAAAACAATGTATGTATCTTGATTAAAAATATTATACTGCTGTGGTGCCTGGTGGCTTAGTGGGTTAAAGCCCCTGCCTTTGGCTCGGGTCATGATCCCAGGGTTCTGGGATTGGGCTCCACATTGAATTCTCTGCTCAGCGGGGAGCCTGCTTCCCCCTCTCTCTCTGTCTGCCTCTCTGCCTGCTTGTGATCTCTCTCTCTCTGTCAAATAAATAAATAAAATCTTAAAAATAAAAATATTATACTGCTAAAAAGTACATTATCTGAGCTTTCAGCATGTTATGATCTTTTTGCTGCTGGCAGGCCTTGCCTGAGTGTTGATGGCTCCCAACTGATCAGGGTCATGGTTGCCAAAGGTCAGGGTGGCTGGGGCAATTTCTAAAAATAAAACAATAATGAAATTTGCCACACTGAACTGTGCCGGGGGTGTAGACAGGTGGATGCTGTAGGGTTAGAGTAAGTGGATTTCCTTTACTTATAGTCTAGTTGTCCTTTCAACTACAGTTTCTTTGCTGTGCCCCAGGGCAGGTGAAGCTGTCCCTTTGGTGATATCTCTCTCCACTGCAGGTTGTCTCAAAGGGAGTGAGGTTCCCCTCATTACTGTGTCTCCATCTTTTCTACCCTTACCTATGTGGTCCTGATACCCTTTGTTGTGCTGAAGCTGTTCAGTCAGACCTCAGTTCTTCTGGAGGATTTGCTCTCTATGTAATTGTAGATTCTGTGTGTCCATGGGAGGTGAATTTGGGGTCTTCCTGTACCTCCATAATAAGGAAAAATAGAAGGTAGGGGTTTTTTTAAAGATATTATTTTTTATTTGACAGAGAGAGACACACACAGCAAAAGAAGGGACACAAACAGGTGGAGTGGGAGAGAGAAAAGCAGGCTTCCTGCCGAGCAGGGAGCCCGATGTGGAACTTGATCCCAAGACCCTGGGATTGTGACCTCAGCCAAAGGCAGACACTTAATGAATGAGCCACCCAGGTGCCCCTAGAATGTAGTTTTAATGCAATTATGATGTTTTATATATAAGGCATAAGATCCAGCTTATATATTTCACCAAAAATTAAAATAAATGCAAAGCAAGACTCTTCATATTTCAATATTTGAGCTTAATTTTTTTGCATGTCCATAATTTGGAAACATAAATATTTCCCAAAGTGATGTAATGCAGCCCATGAAAACTCTTGGCATGTTGTTCTTTTGTCCACCCATGACTAGGGAGGTGTGGTATGGTGCCTCCACAGAGGAAGCATTTGTTCAACTTGCAACGGATATAGACATGGTATGGAAGGCAAGAGAAAGAGGCCTACGCATTGATGCAGTGAGAGTCCTTAGTCTGATTTGGGAGTATCCTTTGCATATTTAAGTTTTCCCCAAGAAGGCACCAGTTATCGGGAGCCTATCCAGTAATGACTTCACACAGTTTGTTTCTATTCTCCGTTAGGTTAACAGTACCTTAACACTTATCTGGATGTTCCTGGGAACATAGGTATACAATGAAGGAGCAGAGGAATGCAAACATCATCTTTGAGCAAGGTGACAAATTCACTCAGCTATAGTCGAAAAGGACTTAATAAAAGGCAATATATGATTGTCATAATGGATTTTGTTTTAAGAGAATTGGGTGAGGATTTGGGAAATTATAGCCAGACATCCTCCCCGCAAACTTCTTGGGGTCAGCACTGGACATCTTGCCAATACTGTCCATTTCTGAAATTGGAGACAATCCCACTTAATTTACTTTTAAAAACTAAAAAATCCCTGACTCCTTGGCTGCTAGTTAACATCCTAATTATCAGTTAACACCTTAGGAGGGATTTGTATGCTGTCATGGGGGAGAGAGACCCAGTAGGAAGGATGGCCTCCTGTCAACTTATACACCTTTCATCTTTTACTCAATTTATCCTCACGTATTCTGCCCTGGAGGACAGTAACACTGTATTTTCGTATTACCAATCTGGAAATTCTGAGAGGGAACAGAGAAAATGACTTGTCTCATGTCACAGAGCTAATTAAAGGGAGAGCTGCATCTGGGCCCTTTGTCTCTGACTCCCTGAAGCTTATGGCTTCCAATTCTGAGACAGCCTCATAAGGTGGAAGAAATTCAGCCAAGAAACCATATCCGCTTCCTTCTTCACCTGGTAATTACTCTCTGCAAAGAAATCAGAACTTAAAAAATTTCAAAATCAGCTTCGAGAGTGAGGATGACTGAGAAGTATACAAATTAGTAAAGAAAAAGAAAAGCAGCATTAATTGTTTAAAACTTTTTAAAGCTTAGCATAAGACTGGCCTTTTCAAAGGTGGTCTTATTAGTTTTAGGACCTTTGGCTATTTATACGGACAAAAATTGATTCTTTTTTTTAGCTCATTCACAGAAATCTTCCTTCAAGTGCTTGGATTTCCATAGGAGACAAAAGGTCACATTCTTATTCATAAGCAGATTTGAAGAGATTTTGAATGAACCTGTACTGGGAAAGATATTCCTAACTCTAATAACACATTTACTTCCTGGAAAACAAAAACAAACACAAACACAACACACACACACACCTCTACAAAATCTCTCTACCTATGTTTTTGTCCCTTACTCCTGTCACCATCCCCAGAATGAATGTAATATCTTGTTTAAAAAAATAAATCACTTGAACGGGTTGCCTGGGTGGCTCAGTCAGTTAAATGTTTGCCTTCGGTTCAGGTCATGATCTCAGGGTTCTGGGATGGAGCTCCAAGTCAGGCTCCTTGCTCAGTGGGGAGCCTGCTTCTCCCTCTCCCCACTGCCTGCGCTTTCTCTCTCAAACAAATAAATCTCTACCATTCTCTCTCAAATGAATAAATAAAATCTTTAAAAAATCATTTGAACAATTTGAAGATCTAAAAAAATAATAATATAAAATCAATATGTGCTCAATACAGTAAATTTTTAAAAAGTATTTTAAAACCAAATCATCCTAATAGCACAGGCTAAAGATAATCACAGTTAAATGGAGTGGTTTCACACCTACACGTACATGCATGAGCAGGCACGTGCACACATGACTAATATGCTGATGAGTGATTAGGACCCTGTTGCATGTACTACTAAGGAAGGCAGATATAATGCATGTGTGCTGCTATTTCCTACCTTTTATGCTGATGGCAGATATTACTGATCACAGCCTTCTCTCCTGCTGAGCCCAGATGCCGAGTCAGAATATACTTCAATGCAGCACTCCAGAAAGCCAATGCCAAAAAATTTCAAAAGCTATCTCCAATGAATCCTGTTCTATATCTTGATTTTTTCCATTAATTTTTTGGTATGAGCTTTCTCAAATCACTAGAATTTGATATTTTTATATGACTGCTTTATATTCATAAGAAATAGAAGACTAATCCGTAATGTCAAGTATAAGCTATTCTATAAATTTTGTTATTATAAAGAAAGCCTTGGTACATACATTTATGCTTCAAATTTTGTCTGAAACTCTGATTATTTCACAGGAAAATTTTCCAAGTTTACTTAGGAGTGGGTTCACAAGACCAAGGACTGAAAACATTTTTATTACTTCTCATTTATTTAGCCAAATTGCTTTCCAAAAAAATTGGATCACTTTCCTGAGAAGGTTATTAGAATCTTGGTCTTAACATCCTTCACCAACGTAAAATATTAACATATTGCAAAATCTTTGCTAATTTATTAAGGGGAAAAATGTATATAGTTTAAGTTTGCAATTCTTTTTCCACTAATAACATAAATCATCCATGTCTAGTTCTAGACCATATTTCTACTGAGATGCTAGAGTTTTATTATTGGTTTGTATATTATGGACATGAATGCTTTGTGGATGATGGTATTTCTCAGTTTTCATTTAGCTTGGCGTTTCCTAACAAATGGAAGGTTTCAATTCTTATGTAGTCAAATCTATATTTTCTTTTGTGACCCCTTTTACTTCTTTATGCTTAGAAAATTCTTCCCCATCCCAAGAGAAGGAAAATATTTACCTAAATTTTCTTTCAGCATTCTTCTAGTTACACAAAGAATGAAACACATCATGAGTAAGAAACAATTTTTAAAGAAAGCCATATCTATGTCTTGTAAAATCTGTAGTCACCAGACCACCCTTAGAAGAAGGGAGCTCCTGTGAGCTGTGGTTTAACTGAACTGAAAAAAATCTTGCATCAAAATTGCAATCTCCTCACCCATCATTACATTACTATAGATTTATTTTGTAGGGCCCTGAAGATTCTTTGTTTTTAAAAGTCCCTCTTCATTACTGAGTTTTTAGCTAACATATTCACTACTGATTAATATTCCTCTGGATTTTCTGCCCATCTAATAATTCAGTAGCACAATGTCTAGTAAAAATGGCACCTCAAACCTGTGATTTGGGTACTGAGGGAAGAAAGAGGAATAGATGCTGGAGATTGAGAAATGCTTGATTCACAACTGCTGGGATGGGGCTTGGTTCACAACTCCCAAGATATGATGCTAACAAGACAGTGGCCAAAATATACGATGATTTAGTGCAGTTCTTACTTTAGCTTCAGAGTATAAATGAACAGATATTCAGGAATCCCTTTGATTCTATCATGGAAATGTTAATACCACATACTCCTTTACTATCTGATTAGTGCTGGGCTGAAACAGTCTATGTATTGCTGTCACCGCACCCACACAGGCAAGCTCTATTTTATTGGAATAGAACTTGCTCATTCATTCTTTCTGTCCCTGGTAATGTCCTCTTTCATAGCAATATCATCATCATCATCATCATCGGCCTTTTATTGGGCAAGTATTGTTTATTATTTAATCCTAATGATCACTTTATGAGTTTGATATTGATTGTTATCATGGTTTTGTAGAGGAAGTGCTAATTCTCAGAGTGTTAAAAGGCCTACTTAAGTACACACACCATTTCATAAGATAGTTATGGGCTGACTTCTCAGTCCCACGCACTGTTTTAAGAGCATTATCTCATTTAATGACCACAACAATCTTCTCAGGCCATTCTAGGGTTGGAGCAACAGAGGCTTACACAGATTAAGTATCTTGTTTCAGATCACACACAGCTGGAAGGTGCTAGACCTGGATTTAAACCCAGGCACACAAACCCCTTAGGCTTCTCCCCTTCCCTGTCAGTTGCTGAGCTAGCATTTAAGTAGCAGAGGTGAGATTCAAAACCAGCTCCACTGATTTCAAAGCTCATGCTCTTAAATAGGGTAGTCTTCTAGATGTGATGAGTAAGCAGTGATGTTTTGCAATCACTTGTAAACTGTGTTCTATCACATTAATAATTAAAGCTAATCATTAAAGCATGAAAGTTTGTGAGTGTTGTGCTTTGAAATCAATTAGAGTGAATTAAAAGTGTCCTATAATGTCATTTTACTAATCTTCATTCTAATATACCTTCTTGAATGGGAAAATGTGGAGTAATTCTGTAAATATATTCTGTGGGTCAGGAATCCAGATATGGCAGAACAGGAATGGCTTCTCTCTGCTCCATGATGTTAGAGTTTCATCAATGGATGGTAACTTGAGTCATCTACAGCAGTGCATCTTGAATCATCGGGAAATGTAGATGTAATTAAATTATCTAGTCCCATCCCAGATGTGCTGTATTAGAAACTTTAGCAGTTGGACTCAATAACCTATGTTTTTAATAAGCCCTTAGGTGACTCTAATGCATGCTAATATTTGAGAACCACAGATCCAGAGGATTCTTCCCTCATATATATGCATCTCAGCTAGGATGACTCAAAAGGAGGAGTCATTTGGGGGCTGTCAATAAGAGGACCTATGTGTTGCCTCTCCCTGGATTTGGGCTTCTCATTACATGGCCCTTGGTATCTTAGAGTTTCTTCAAAGGAGGCATCTGGAAAGCAGGAATTCAAAAAGAGAACCAGTATCTGTTCTTTTCTGTTCTAGCCTCAGAAGTCAGGATCACTTTTGCTCTATTCATCTTGACTGAAGCAGTTGTAAGCCTACTCAGAATCATGGGGTAGAGATAAAGACCCCACTTCTTGATACGAGACATGTCAAAAAATTTGGAGGCAGTATTATAAAACCTCCAGAGGTTGCCCTGTGCCTTCTAGCCTAACTGCCTTATGCAAAATAGAGTCTTTCACTTCCAGGTTCCCCAAATGTCTTACTGCATTTGACATCAGGCTAAGACCCAAGGTCCATGGGATCATGATGTGACTGGTTCACAGTGAATGTTTTGTGGTTGAAAATACATTGAGAAACACTTCATCATTCGGTTATACTTTCCTTAAGAGGATAAGATTTTTTGAGTGCAAGACTCTTATAAATGTGATTTTTTAAAAAAATCAATACATAGCAAAGCATAAAATATATAACAGTACATAGAGTGTGAGCTCAGTCAGTGATTATTGAATTGAGTTTTAAAATTTAATATTTGAACTTCTATATTCTATCTCATATATATATATACACACATACATGTAAGTTAGTGTAATGCTCATTCTTCCCTTTTCTTTATTTAATACCCTGTAACAAAGCACAAATCTCTAAAAATTGTAGAATGGTAGAAGACATGACATAGAGACGCTATTATCCTGGCTATCTCCCAATACTATATGTCTAACAAATAATTTTCACTTGGAGCTGAAATAAGTGGTGGTTACCATAGTCTGAGAAAACAGAGGCTGGTAACTTCTTTTTTTTTTTTTTTAAAGATTTTATTTATTTATTTCACAGAAATCACAAGCAGGCAGAGAGAGAGGAGGAAGCAGGCTCCCTGCTGAGCAGAAAGCCCGATGTGGGGCTTGAACCCAGGACCTGGGATCATGACCTGAGCCGAAGGCAGTGGCCTAACCCACTGAGCCACCCAGGCGCCCCGAGGCTTGTAACTTCTTGACTGGATTGTTTAAGTTTAGGCAAAAATAACTACTCAAGTACCTTATAGTCACATTTTGTGAATTTCAGTGACAATTTAAACTTGTCTTCTCAAAGGCTAATACATGAATTTTCAGGTGTTCAGTTTTCCTGCCAGCTCTCAGTTTGATTTCACAACACACTCTAAATGAGGACGTTCAAGAACGTTTAGCAAGAGCTCATTCCACGTACAGGGGTTAACTTGGAGCCTTGTTTTGATAATGAAATGAAACTCTAGTATTAATTTGCTTTTATGATTTGGTCAGTAGTTTTATTAACCTGTTTTTGATTTCTAGTGGCTGTGCCTTTGAGTTCCAACTAAGTATTAGTATATCATTCCTTTGGCTTTCTTGCTGTGCTCTGAAAATAACACATCTCTATTTCCTCTTCAGATATAAGCTTTTGATTCTTAACACATACATATGCTTTATTTTGAATTGCTAGGTTTTCTAGAAAACATATATATATAGTTGTGTATCATAAAGAAGTAGCATAAATCTTATATCTCAGGTTTGTATGTATTTGGAAGGGAACTTGGAGTAGCATTGGAGAAAACAGTGGGAAGTAAACCTTTTCAGCAGCCTTTGAAAGAATAGGAAATTATGTGGGGATTAGATTTTAATTCCAAGTATTCTACATCACCACCATCAAGGCACAGGACTTTCCAGAGGCTGAAGCACAAATTACTCTGTCTAGGCTACCAATGATTTCTATAATAACTGCAAATGCACAGTGATTGTTGTTTAAAGCATAATTTAGTCTATTTAGTGCATTTGCAAAGACTGTCTTTGTGAAAAATTGTGGCCACCTATAATGTTATATTGTATGTTCATGCATGTGTACACACACATGTGGACAAGTCACAGATGAAAGAAAGGAAGGCTCAGTTAGGGGAAAGAAGAGCCTCCTAAAATATTTCTGAATAAGGTGTTATATTGAGTCTAAATTCAGATTGTTCCTGTTCTTCAGTAGTTTCCATTAACTATTCAATTTTGTTTCTTTTCTTCTTGTCCTTCAGCTTCACATAAAGAAAACTGTTTCTTTACAATCAACTCATTTATTTGTTCGTTCATTCACTTATGTATTCATGTAGGCACTTATTCTGCCAATGGCACCAAATGGGAGGCTGAAGGTACAAAGATGAATAAAGCATGGTTTCTGTTTTCCCGGGAGCTCACATGCATAGATAAGTAAACAAATATATATTAAGGTGCAGTGAAAGCTATGATAGTGGTAGAGACAAGGGCCTGGACTAGGATTGGATATGTGTGTTAAATGTGCCTATGAGTAGGAGATAAGGAAAAACTTCACAGATAAGCTGAGGTGGATAAGAGCTGAAAAGAATCTTGAGGTAGGATGGAAACATTGGGCATTCATATCATTCCTTGGGAAGAAACATCTTCAGTTCTGATTCTGTCATCTAGCACATTATTGCTCTCTGCTAAATTATCTACATATGCTATGTCTTCTGTGTAGTTATCCATTGTTGATTACAAAAAGTTTGGCAGAAGAAGCTAAGGGCAAAAAGAATTGAGACAGACTACCAAAGACTTCCCTCCATTATGTAACCGTCTATTAACCTGCCCAATTAAACCTTTGTTCAATCCACATATCTTCATTGAATATACAGGGATATTGCAAGAGACCTTTCAAATGCTTTACTGTGATAAATACA
Source organism: Enhydra lutris kenyoni (assembly GCF_002288905.1). NCBI lineage: Eukaryota > Metazoa > Chordata > Mammalia > Carnivora > Mustelidae > Enhydra > Enhydra lutris. The sequence goes on along the minus strand of NW_019154144.1, from coordinate 6,798,180 downwards.
TATTCTGTAGTAGTTAGAATACTTTTGGCTACAAAAAAGCCCAACTCATTGGTCTTAACTAATAATATGTATTATCTTACATAATAAGAAGTCCAGAGGCAGGGGCACCTGGGTGGCTCAGCGGGTTAAAGCCTCTGCCTTCAGCTCAGGTCATGATCCCAGGGTCCTGGGATCAAGCCCCGCATGGGGCTCTCTGCTCAGCAGGGAGCCTGCTTCTCTCCCTCTCACTCTCTGCCTACTTGTGATCTCTGTCAAATAAATAAATAAAATCTTTAAAAAAGAAAAAAAAAAAAAAAAGAAGAAGAAGAAGAAGTCCAGAGGCAAAAGAGCTCCAGGATTGGTTAATCCAGCTGCTCAGTTGAGGTAAAGGATCTGCGTTTTTTTCCATTACTATGCTCTGCCATCCAGAGGATACTGGATCATCCATCATTAGTGGTTGCAAAATAGCTGCGTTAGTTCCAGGCATTGCACCTAGACAAAACACTGTTGAGTAGATGAGAGCGGTTTTTTTCCGTGTCTTAAAAAAAAAAAAATGTTTTAAGTAGGGTCCACACTGAGCATGGAGCCCAGTCTTTGGGGCTGGAACTCACGACCCTGAGATGAAGACTCAGAGGCCTAACCAACTGAGCCACACAGATTCCCCTGTCTTTTTATTTTTAATCAGTAAAGAAGGCTCTACAGTGGACTTCTGTTTCGTGTCATTGATCAGAATTGCACAACATGCCTATTTCTAAGCCAGTCATTTCATGGCAAAGGATTACCATGATTGGCATGGACTAATGAGACTTTACTCCTCAGCTAGGATTTAGAATATTCTTCCTAATAAGATACAGGCCAGTAAAACAAAACAAAACAAAACAAAACAGGGATCTTTAGGAAGGAAGATTAGGGGAGTGGATTTTTGGTAGATAACCAAGACAGATTGCTATGCCTATGGCATAGCATGTTCCAAAACATGAACATATGGTGCGCCTCTTATATAACATGATGTGTTTTGCAAAACAACATACGTTATATTATTACTTTCCAGGAATAGTAATTTTTCTATAAAATATGATATTTCTGCCTATCTCTACATGTCTAAAGCAATACATATAAAATTTATAGGGGAACATATGTCTGAGTTTTTCCACTATTATTTTTTTGTTTACCATTCTGTTGTCTGCTAGTGATTGGTTGTAAATGACTGGCTATGGGTATCAAAGATGTTTTAAAGGTATAGTAGAAAAATCCTATCTATATTCTTCATTTTCTCATGATTTTAGCATTACATTCCTTTGATATTATGGAGTAATACAGGCCCATTGCATTTCAGTAGTAGCTACCAGCTGAGTTATTTACACAAACCATCTCTTACGTATCAGTTTCTGCTTCTTTTTCCTAGTACAATTCTTGTACATGTCCAGCATTTAGTTTGGTTGAAGGGTTTATGCTGGAGACATGAGTGTGCATATTGGAACATTTGCATTTTTGAAATTTGGGACCAGAAAGCCTTACATAAAAACAAAACAAAGAACCACAAATGAACAAAAAAAAGCACTTTAAGTGTGGTATTTCACACATCAGTGAGTAGAGTTGAGGTTGGTCTCAGCCCTTCACAATTTATGTCAGGTAGGAAGCCTTCTCCTTCACTCACTGGGTAAGAACAACCTAGTTGGGGATGATTGTGCAGTGGCCAAGAAGGGCCAGATTGTCCAGAGAATATGGGGGCATCACTTCAATGCATACTCCAAATTTTGAAAATATAATTCTACACTTGGAAAGTCAATTTCTTTTTTGTTTCATTTTTATGATAATGGAAATGAAAAAGTAAGTATCCAAATGATTTCAACCTCCCATTGGAAGCTGAATGGTTGCTGATTGCTGTAACCTGAATTCTATTTTATTTACCTAGTATTACTGCTGTTACTAGGAAACCATGCTTCATAGTTTAGCATTTTATTGTGAAGAATAAAATGTCCAATTATTGCAAAGGTTCCTTGATGTGTGATTTAGCCTGTTATGTTTAAAGCCTATCATGTTTTTCTGAAAGTTATTTTATGATGAATTAAGAGCACATATTTAATTTCTTTTCAACATTATTTATATCAGCCTCCCCAAAGCTGATTGATATTTTACATCTTAGCCAATTTGTCTGGTATTTTAAAAATATTTGCAAAACTGTTCCAGAATTGAGGAACCTCTCTAGTGAGTCACTGGATGGTTTTAAGGTGGTTGATATATTCCTCTCTACTTGCTACTGTGGAGCTGTTTGATTATAAACCCTAAGTTGAACTTTGAGGAAAACTGCATCGACCCTGAAGCATTCACTGTGTTAAGTGTAAAATTTATCTGTTGTATCTGATTTGTAGTGATTTATTGTTTTTACAATATGGTATACCCTTGGAAAACTGCTTTCCAAAAATGTATTAATTTCCATAGCTCTCTTGAAATTTCCTGTAATATTGCAGATGAATTTGTATGTCATTTTCCAAACCTACTCTTCAGTGTCCAGAGAGAGAAACCATACTAATATAATCACAGCAATTACATTAATATCCTAGATTTATATTGTTCTTTCCAATGAATTATCCTACTTGACTTTGTGCTTATAATAACTCGCACAGTATGTGATTGAGATGATTATTCCCATTCTTACAAGTCAGAAAATGGATATTTGGATGAGTTAAATGAAGTTTCCAACTTTAGATAACTGGTTAGTGGTAAAACTGGGATTTGTATTTAGTTTTTCTGACTTGAAATTCAGTGCTGCTTTCTGTCTACTTGTACAAAACTGTTATTGTGTGTTTGATGTATGTACTTGGTTATCTGTATTCTCTGAGTTGTGGCAAACAATGTTTCTTATTGTAGAGATTTTATCTGAAATAATTATTTTTAATCACTGACAATGGGAATAGACTTAATTCAAATATTTATTGGGTGCTTACAAAATGCCAGGTCCTGTATTAGGCTCTCATATGTCCATTTCACCTATACTATCCCATTTAATACTCTTAAGTGATCTTCCAATTCCCTTCCAACCCTAAGATTGTTTAGTTATTTAATGTCTGCCATATGGAAGAAACATGTTTGTAGAGGCTCTAACTTCTCCAGATGATGACGTTAATTAGGTTTTAATATTTATCATGCTTAGAAGTTAGGTCAGCAGCTCTAAATTTTATAATTTAAATGACCTCTTTGAAGAATTCTATTAGGATTTACAGATAGACTTTTTTTTCCCCTAAAAGCTTGTATTACTAAGCTCTAAATTTCTTATTCTTTGTTTCTGTGTTTGGAGTTTTATTAAGTGTTCAAAAATAATCTGCAATGGAATTCACAGTGGTATTGAACACTTACATGTTAGTTCATGAATAGAGATCTGGAATCAGGGCTTGAATTTGGCTATTTGGCTTTCATTTGCCTTATTTATATTGAAAGATATATTGATTTTCAAGATAGTAACAGTGGTCATGTCTTTTCCAAATGGTTAAGATGATTGTTTATGATTAATACTACTTTTTAGGTCCAGCAGCATATCTTCAGCCATAGAAACACACTAAGTTTTGGCCAATGTATTTAAAATTTGAATTTGGTTCCTTGCTGTTAGGCTACTAAGGCATGAAGAACAAAGTCAAAGATTCAGAACCTTTAGTACTCAGGGAGGTATACCATCAGGAATGAAAACATTAAAGGATATTTTTTTAGCAGCGATAATTAGGAGCTACTGACCATCACTATAAATGGTCCTTTTAGCTATCTCAAAAGGGCTGTATTATAATCTGCCAGTTCGTGTGTGTGTGTGTGTGTGTGGTGGGGGAGGTCATATGCTATGGTTTGACTCCTATAAACAGATTTCATAGGACATAGCATCCTGCCATTTGCAGCATTGTGGCTGCATATACATTAACCTTGACCAAGTAATGTACACAACAGAGAGAAGGAAGTGATCAAGACTATGCTATTCGTGGTTGCAATGTTTTCTTTAGAAATGGGATTGAGGGGCACCTGGGTGGCTCAGTGGTTTAAGCCGCTGCCTTTGGCTCGGGTCATGATCTCAGGGTCCTGGGATCGAGTCCCACATCAGGCTCTCTGCTCAGTGGGGAGCCTGCTTCCCTCCCTCTCTCTGCCTGCCTCTCTGTCTACTTGTGATCTCTCTCTGTCAAATAAATAAATAAAATCTTAAAAAAAAAAAAAGAAATGGAATTGAGAAGACTTTAAAAAATAGTTATTGTACTCCTATAATTTATTTAATTCATTCAACAAATATTTCTAAGGACCTATTGGTTGCTAGTCACTTTATTTGGTCTGGGGAAAACAATAATAAATAACAAAATATCTTCTGACTTCAAGGACTTTTTAGTTTGGTGTGTGAAAGACAGACACATAAAATAAGATAAATACAGTAATATTAAAAAATAAGTCACCATTACCAAATCAGGTTATGCCAGGAATTCAAGAGAATTCAGTAGTTGAAAATATCCTAATTCATGGGATTAGTATATCAACAGAGAAAAAAAATATGTCTTCACTGATGCTGAAAAACATTTGATAAAAATTCAATGTTTTTTAAGTAGAATGTTCTGGTAAAATAGAAATGGATGGATACTTCTTTAGCATCATAAAAAATGCATGTGTCAGTGGTAACTCCATCATTGCACTTAATTGAGAACACTAGAATCATTACCATTCAAGTTAGGAATAAACTAAGAAATCTTCAAAGAATCAATATTATTATATATCTTGGTTCTGGGTGGTTCTACCAATGCAATAAGACAAGAGAAAGTGAGAATATGGTAGAAAGGATGCTATGACAGTTTCCAGGCACAAGTCTTAAGAAACTAACAACTTCTTCTTCCTGTCTCTTGGCTGTGTGCTCTTGGTACCTAGCCACTATGCCATCAGGAAGCCTAAGCCAAATGCACCACCAGGAGGCCCACATAGACAGTCCTGCAATGAGCCCTTAGGTAGTGGTTAGCACCCATTTGTCATCTTGAAAGTTAGTCTTCCAGATTCTAGTCAGGCAGCCCCAAATAATGCTGTGAAGTAAAGAGGAGCGATTCCTTCTAAGCCCTGCCCCAACTGAAAATTTGTGAGCAAAATTAATGTGTGCTATTATTTTAAGCCACTAACTTTTGGAGTGGTTTATTAAGGCTACGTTGGATAAAGGGAATGGGTTTTGGTACCTAGATGTGGGTGCCGCCATAACAAAACCCTAAGACGTGTGGTCTGGTTCTGGGACTGTGCTGTACTCAGAAGCTGAAAGGGCCCTGAGGAAAATGTCAGCAAAATCCTCAAATATGTCGAGAAAAATGTCAGCAGCATTCTGAAAGGCGTAGTGGGATAGAGGTGAGGGAATACATCACAGTAAGAACATTCTTTCCCAAAGTATTTATATCCAAGAAAAGAAAATTACTTAGTTTGAGGATTCTCTTCAGTGGCGAAGAGCAGAAACAATGTTTGTGTTCTGAGCAAAAATAGCCTACCTTCACTTCATTCCTGATTTTGTACAGCAGTTTTTAGCTCTTCAAAATAGTTTCACTTAGGTGATCCTCTTTTATACTTTAGACAGCCAGTTGAAGTAAGTGAGTCGGGCATTACTCTATGATGCCATTCTAAGATAGGCAGATTAAGAAGCTAAGCCGCACAGTGACCTAGGATGTGGCTCCCAGTGCTCGTGCTTCCAGAGAGGGACTTCCTGCAGTGGGTGGTAATGGAGCACTTGCTACCACTTGCTCAGGGGTGAGGGTGGTCAGAGGAACTGGAGAACAACAGACATGACTCTCAGTCTTTAACTGCATCTCAGTATTTCTTTCAGAACACACATACTGGGAGAAACAGAACACTGTGGTTGTATTGACTTGGTTTTCTTTCCTGTCCTAGTTCTTTATATTCTGAGTGTAGTTTCAAATAAATGTTTCAGGTGTTGGAGGGTTGGTTTTGGCTCCAAGAACTTCAATATTTGATGAGTTTGGAAACTGAGAAGCTGATAAGAAACACATCCAACACAAGTTGCTATTAGATTGCTTTTATACTGTATCCCTAAAAAATCATACTTAAAGGTGAATCCTGGATACAATTCACTGGTGCAATTACATGCAGTATTTTTGTGTAAATAGGAAGAACCCACAGAGGAGTATAGCAATAATTTGTGGATGGGGCTTTAAGACAGTCACCAGGGCACCTGATTCTTTAAGATAATTGTAAGAAGACTATAGGCTACTTTTTCACCTCTGAAGTCATGCAAATATGGTAGTTATTATACAAGATTTTTAAAAGGATTTTATTTGTTTAGAGAGAGAGAGCACATGCATGTGTGCAAGTGCAAGTGGGGCAGCAGCAGGGGTGAGGGAGAGAGAGAATCCCCAAACAGACTTACTGCTGAGCGCAGAGCCTGATGGGCTCCATCTCACCACCCTGAGATCATGACCTTAGCTGAAATCAAGAGTCAACCATTCAACTGACTGAGCCACCCAGGTACCCCATTATCCAAGATATTTCAATTTTTTAAATTTATTAATTTTACTGATTTTAAAAAATTATTTTTAAAATTACTAATTTTAAATTAGTAAAAGATACCTTCCTTGGAATAAGCAAGAGTAAATGGTAACTTTTTGATATTTGGATAAACAGGAAACTCAAGACAATTTCTGAACTGAACTATGTTAATCTCTTAAGTTTTCTGCTTTACTTTAAAATTAGGCCATGGCTTCTCCAGCTCCCTGACTTCCCAGAATATTTCCATCCTGAGTGTTTTCCCTCCAGTGAACACTGGGCTCACCTATGGATTTATTTTTATCGTTTAAAAAACCTAAATTGAATCATGAATTACGTGTTTAGCAGCCTTCGTTCTTAAAGAAACAGCACCAGCATATCTGAGGCCACTGAACAGAACTCTGGCCTCAAAACAACAGAACATAAGACTTTGGAAGGGAAGCCTATGCAACGTATGTGGCCAGTGCAGATTACCACATGAAATGATGGTGTCCATGTGGAGCACTTTGTAAGCTATAAAGTATTTTACAAATGTGCATTGTCAAATATGTTTGTCTCAGGGAGATGTTCTGAAAGTCCAGGCAATGATTATGTACTCTGGAGCCAATACTCATGTATGCTAATTTTGCAATGAAGATCAAATGTTAACATAAACACCATCAGTGATGTCAACTATATCAAGTCAATAAAGCGATAACGTTTGCCAAAAAGCACCAAAAGGGCAATACACCATTTTAAGTCTATTTAAGTAAAAAGTCAACAAAATACCTCAATTGCCCCCAAAATTTGTGAAGCAGATTGCTTGCCCAGGTTTTGCAGATTTGGAAATGAAATGAAGAAAGTTTACTAGAGACTTTCATGTCTTGCTGCCTCACTGCTGCCTGGCCCCTCTGGATAGACCTACTTCCTGTGTGATCACTCTCTCCCTGGCTGCAGATATTGGGCCAGTGTAAATACCTGGGTTAGGATTGGTCTACTTATTGCTTGCCAGTGATGTAGGACTCCGGTAGATTGGTCTGGTAGGAAGGGATTAGCTACCACAATCTGATTTTTCCTCTCTGGATGTGGAACCAAAAAATAAAAAATATCTGGCAGTAAGTCACTGACTTAAGGATCTATAGGCCTAATGAGGATGCTGCCATTTATGGTCAGGCTTAAGATGAATAAGCAGAGGAATCTGAACAACCCAAAAGAAAATGACAGACATGTTCCAAGAAGCACAGATATGCTGAGACAAATGGAAGTCAGAAAGTGGTCACTCCCAAAGTTAACCTTGAATTCTACCCATCTTTGACCTGCCTTTTTTTTTTTTTTCGTTTCCCTATGAAGCTTCACTGAATCTGAAATAGATTCTCTTTCTTACTTAAGAGAGTTTGAGTGATTTTTGATTTATAAGAGCCTTAAATGAAAGAATTTATTGGTAGAGATCACATAGATAATAATTGGAGGTAAAAATCAGGTATACATAACTGTTAGGCTCTCTTCCAGCTGTAAGCTCCATCTTTTTGCCCAGAACCTTCTCATTATTTACTAGGCTCCTCCTGAAAGGCTCAAAGAATGGGTCAGATTTTGTGGATGGCACTATGGCATTCCATTAAAAGAGAGAGCTGGAGGCAACCTTCCAATTAAGCCAGGTAGGCTGTCACCTACTTTGTTAATGACTGTTGCTGTTTCATTGGTTTTAAGGTAAGAATAATTTAGATCAGTGCCTTGAAGAAACATTGTAAATTACCCCTTGGAGAGCTTTGCATTCTCTTCAAAGAGCTGCCCCTATCTTCATTGTAACTACCTTTGCTTTTTCTAGAGACTATGCCTGTAGTGACAATTTCTGTATAACATCATAGTCTCCTGTATCACTTTTGTTGTAATGTAATCCAGTTCATGTTTATTCTATTTTACAATTAACTTGGGGAAACAAGGAACAGTTTAACCATTAGAATGAATTAAATCTATAAGAAATTTTTCATCTTCAAGAAATTTATTCTAAAGTGTATTTCTTTAGATTCTTAACATAGTTGAATCAAAGATTTGAGGATACCAAAATCATCACCAGGGAATGCATTTAGAAATATTTTTTCAATTTGGTGATAACAAAAGAAATTTGACATACATTTACAAACTGTCAGTTTAGCATTTCATGGTTATTACCAAGGATAAAATACATTGTATTTTTAAATGGCAGAGTGTGCTATAAAATCAGTTTTGCCATTGTCTTTTGGGTATTGCAAATACAAAGACCATATTGAAGTAAGGGATTTATATAATCTTTGTAAAGAATTCTGAAATAAAGCAGATACATGAATTTGTATGACGTATACACCAGATATCTGTCTGTGGGGTTTTGTGGTTGAATGGTAGAAATATTCTGATGTCTTTAATCACCTCTCATTCCTTTCCATCCATCATTTTGATGATGGTATGGATGAAGACCATGTTCTGCTATATGGGAATATCTACATTCTCTGGTGTTCACAGAGGAAGTTTCTGCTTGGATGTTTAAAAGCATTAAATTAAAATTCAACATATGAAGTGTGATTTTACTTGAATTTAAAAAAAGAAAAACTGAAGTGAAACTTATGAGTTTTCTTTTCTTCAGATAAATGGTTTTCTCTTTTTCTCCACAAGTGCTACGGTGTCCTCAGAGATTCTTCTGTCTCTGGTTCAAGATAGAGGACTAATGATTTATTTTTACATGTTTTCCCCTAAATTCCATGAAGACCCTAGTTAAAACATATAAAAGGGAATAGAGTCATCATAGGTAGAGAAAAAGATGATATAGGTTGGGCAACAGTCTATTCCATTTGGTAGAAAATTTCTAGAAGACTGAAAAATGATGGGGTTATGCAGTGAAATAAACTAGACTGGAGAGCTCTTCATGCCAAATATGTGCTGAAGCCTAAAGCAGAGAATTATCCCTTGAGAGAAAGAAGAGTTCCTCATGCAGAGTCTTGGAGAAATGGTATAGTCAGAAAGAAAGGTGAAGGACGGACCCACCAAAATGACTCCTTGAAGGGATATCTTCTGAACAGATGTGCCTTCTCTGCCTTCCTTCCTGTTCTCTCCGTTATTAATACACAAACAGAGTTCCTGGCCTCCTCTCTTTACGCTCAGGCTAAATTGCTCTGTTGTGGTGTGGAATTGGTATAGGCAAACAGGATATAGCCCTCATCAGTTCAGCCTGATGATGGGGGCTGTGTGGGTTGGTAGGGTTGGGTGAAAGCTTGCTTGTCACCAGCCCTCCCATTAAAGGAAACAGACTTTAAAATAAATAAATAACATAGCATAACAGAAACAGTCCTTTGTACTTGCAGAGATACAGCATCGTAGCTGCCTTCATTCATAAATATAAATGGGTATCTCAGGACTGCCAGATATTTGAAGAAATAAACAGCACAGAGGAGAAACAGTAAAAACAAAGTGGCCAAAAGAGAAACAGACAAATCTTGGATAAAGGATAATTTTAAGAATCATTTATTCTGGGGCGCCTGGGTGGCTCAGTGGGTTGGACCTCTGCCTTCGGCTCAGGTGGTGGTCTCAGGGTCCTGGGATCGTGCCCTATGTCGGGCTCTCTGCTTGGCAGGGAGCCTGCTTCCCCCTCTCTCTCTGCCTGCCTCTGCCTACTTGTGATCTCTCTCTGTGTCAAATAAATAAATAAAATCTTAAAAAAAAGAATCATTTATTCCATATTCATTCAAGAAATGTTTGTTAAATATCCAGTGTCTTCTAGATACTATTGTAAGCACTTGAGACACATCAGTGAGTAAAAAGAAACATCTCTGGCACATGGGTCTTATACTCTAGCAGGAGAGGCAAACAATACATAAATAATAAACACAATAAATATGTAATTTAGGTAGGACGGTAAAGATGAAAATAGAGCCCATAAAGCAATGTAAAAAAATAAAAGTCCTGAGCAGGCAGAAATGTTATAGTTATTTTTGTGTTTGTTTTTGTTTTTTTAAATTTTATTTATTTGACAGACAGAGAGATCACAGGTAGGCAGAGAGGCAGGCTGAGAGGGAGAGGGGAAAACAGGCTGCCCGCTGAGCAGAGAGCCCAATGTGGGGCTTGATCCCAGGACCCTGAGATCAGGACCTGGGCTGAAGGCAGAGGCTTAACCCACTGAGCCACCCAGGTGCCCCAGAAATGTTATAGTTTTAAATAGAGTAGTTAGGGAAGGCTTTATTGAGATAATGACAACCGAGCAAAGAATTGAAGTCAGGGAGGTAAGCCAAGATGAAGGAACCCTGTAGGATGATGAAACAGCCAGGGCAGAGACCCCAACATAGGAGCACACCTAGCATCTTTCAGATAAACGAGACCTATCGCTTCCTTTGCCAGCATAGGACGGAGGCAGAGAAAGAGTAGGAATAACCCAGGCAGAGAAAGAGTAGGAGTAAGGCCATGTCTTGTAAGGCTTTTGCCGGACATTGTAAGAGCTTTGACTTTTATGCCTAGTGAACTGGAAAACCCTTCAAGGAAAAGGAGCAGAGAAGTAACAGGATCTGACTTGGAATTCAAAAAGGATCCTTCAGGCTGCTGTGGTGAGGGGTGGGGGAGATGTAGAAGCTGGAGACTAGTCCATTCAGAAGCTGTGGCTGAAATCCAGGCAAGACATGATGAAGAATTGGACTGGGGTGTTAGTAGTGGGGACAGTAAGAAGTGATTATAATTTAGAGTATATTTTGGAAGTAGAAAACACAAAGGAAAATTATACCCCCCTTAAGAAGCTACAGTAGCCTGATGGAGGATGTCCAATCTCAGTGACCATGTCACAGGAGCTAACAGAAGATTGGAAAAAACTCTACTTAAAACTAACTAACTAAATAAATAAATAAAATAAATAATGCAAATATTCAAGGGGATACAATAAGATCACAGAAGAAGATTTTCAGATATAACCCCGCCCCCTCATAATTTCCAAAATTATAAACTTGCTAGATTAACTGAAAAAGAGACCATCTATTGCCCAGAGTTCTGGAATATAAATGAAAGAAGTATCTCACTATGTAGTGACAAAAGCCACAAAGAGGTAGAACCTTTAGATTTGGAAAATGGATTTATTTAGTTTCAGGCTTAGAGTGAGGAAGGAGATAAAATGAGGTATAGCTTCCTCCTATTCTCCATGATTCTCCCCCACTCTGGGATCCTGTACTTTCAATAACAGTGACTCTAAAACTCACTCTGGCTTGTGAGTCCTTCAGTGTCAAAAAATGCTGTAACCTTCTGAAACAGCAGGTCTCTAAGCTTTTGTGTTTGCATCGTACTTTTGAGTACTAAACTTTTTTTTGGACACGAAGTTAAGAGATTCATATATTTGAGCTGGCATATTTGCAAAGTATTACCCCTGTTATTTATTATTCTCATGGAGATCAATCATAGCGTCAAACTAGTAAGATGGCCAGACATTCTGTGCCTCCTGATGTGTTGTAATACGAAATTCACAGCATTGCCTACAAAGTAATCTTGCCGAAAATGCTTAACTGAAATTTATCAAGTTCTTAGCTGTAACTTCCATCATTCAGAAAATACAAAGTAAAGGAAAAAGTTAAAAGATGCCGTATGCTCCCTTCCCATAGTCCATCACTGTGATACTGCCTTTCCCTGTACCCCCGAATCCCTCTACTTTTCCTTTCTTCATTGTACTCGCCTGGCAAAGCCTGCTTTGGTTAAATCCAATCCTCCACCCTCTGGGCCAACCTCGAGCCTACATCCGAGCACCTGCTTATGGCTGGTAGAAAGCACACAACCATGCCAACTGGTTTCATTTTGAATCTCTGACCACAAACCTCAAGTGAGCCCTTGGGACTCCTTGGCAGTTGAACTCTCCTCAAACCTCCAAAACCACTTTCCTCTGCCTTACAATCAGCTGATCAGCTGGCTGCTTCTTTTACTGAGTAAATAAAAGCAGTCATTAAGGAACATCCTCATCTTCCCACCACAAAATCTATTTTTCCTGCATCTCTCCTGCAAGTCCAGCCTGATTTCTCAAGGGTGGATAAACTCACCTGTTCTGACCTAGGGCCAACTCCTTCCTCCTGTGCATGGAACCCATCCTCTCTTAGCACTTAAGGACTTCGCTCTTATATCTTTCCCTCCTTTTCATGTATCAGATTTGCCCATAAACTGAATCAGGACCAAGAAGGCTCCCTCGATCCTGTTGCTGTGCTCCACAGTACAGCAAACTATCAGGAAAAATTTGTCCAATGTTATTAACCTATTAACCTCCCATTTTCCCACCCTCAGCCTGAAATAAAGAGACTAACAAAGTAAACATCTACATCCCCACTCTCCAGGTTCAAAAGTAAAATATCACAAATACATTTAGAGCTCTTTTATATCTCCCCTGGATCACATCTTCCTCCCTTGTACTCTCGCTCAGAGAGAACCAGTGTGATACCCGTGAAAACTAGACCACCCACATCCCCAGCTGCAAAACCATAGTGATAATGATCCCAGATGATTCTCCTCTGAATTAACCACTGTCTTTGGTTCTTCCAGGCTGCTCCCAGCAATGACTGAGCTCAGTGGAATACAGGTTCAGGCCCATTCATGTGTGAGTTAGATCACTGACTTAAGGACCCTTCACTGGCCTGGCCATGACATTCTTTTTTTTTTTTAATTCAATTAATTAACATATATTGTATTATTAGTTTTGGAGGTAGAGTTCAGTGATTCATTAACCTTATATAACACCCACTGATCATTCCACCAAGTGCTCTTCTTAGTGTCCATCACCCAGTTATTCCATACCACCCCTCCCCCCACCCCGCCACCCACAGTCCTCAGTTTGTTTCCTATGATGAAGAGTCTCTTATGGTTTATCTCCCTTTCCTGTTTTCTTTTTCCCTTCCTTTCCCTGGCTACAGTATTCTTAAATGCTACTGCTCTCTGCGCTCTTCCCACACAATCCTTCTTTCCCTGTCTCCTTTCACAGGTATCAACCCTGGCTTTTGGTGTGAAGTTTCCTGCCTACTCCTCCTCCTTCCCTTTTATCCTTGACAGCCATTTTCCCTAAAAAGTTTCTTGCCATCTAATCCCAACTTGGTATCTGCTTCTTGGGTGGTTGGGGAGATGGCAGGTGGGCAAGAACCAAAGTAAACACAGACATCGTCCTGATTTTGGTATTCATTATTTTGTGTCTCTCTGTCTCTCTTTATATATTCATATTCTTTTTATGTCATTAAACTTTGTGCATAGTTTTTTTGTAACTTGCTCTTTTTCTGCACAGGGACATTTGTTTAGAATTTATCTATGTTGAAATATGTAGCTCACAATTCATTTTTACTGCTATATTAATATATTATATAAATATGTTATGATTTATTCATTCTCCTGTTAATGCACAACTATGTTGTTCTAACTTTTGGTTATTGTAAGTTACAGTGAACACTATTTTGTGTGTCTCCATTGTATACTCCTGTAAGAGTTTCTTTGGGATGTATAAGTGTTAAATTCTGAGTCATACTGTATGCACATCTTTGATTTGACTAAATATTGTCAGATTCTCTCCAAAGCAGTTGTTTCAATTTTTCACTCCTACAAGCAGTGAATGAAATGTTCTTGCTTCTCTACCTTCTTGTCATCTCTTGATGTCAGATTTTTTGGTTTTTTGCTAATATGATGAGTGAAGTTATCTTAATATGGTTTTAATATGCATTTTCCTGATTACTAGTGAGGTAGAGCATCTTATTATATGTTTCCTGGCCTTTTGCCTGTCCTCTTCATTGAAATATTTATTTAAAGCTTTTGCCCATTTTTCTACTATGTTGTTTTTCTTATTGACATTGGAATTCTTAATATACTCAGGATATTATCAGTTACATTCATTGAAAATACATTATTCTGGGCTGTCACTGTCTTTTCACTTTGTTTATGACATCTTTTGAATAACAGAAGTTTAAAAATTTAAAATAGTCAAACATTCAATCTTTTCCTTTATATTTCTTTCTCTCTCCATGTCTCTCTTTCTCTTTGTGTGTGTGTGTGTGTGTCTGCTTCCCTCTCTCCCTCTTTTTTCCTTTGATGTGCTTAGTTTCAGAAATTCTACTGTATCTTAAAATCATAAATATATTCTCACGATTTATCCTAGAAGAGTTAAACTTTGTCTTTCACATCTAGGATTTTAGTGCATCTGGAATTTATTGTTGTATATAGTTAGGTAAAAATCCAGTTCATTTAGTCTATTTTCCACACAGCAGTTGGAGCTTTTTTTTTTTTTTTTTAAATAGAGATACAGTCTAGTGATTGTCTTGCTCAAAACTTTCTGATGAGTTCCTATCCCACTTTGAATATAACCCAGTGTCTTAATTTGTCCGATAGGGTCTCACATGGACTGACCCTTGGTGACTTTCCAACCTTATCTTCTGTCATCCCTTTATTTATTCTGTTCAAGCCATACTGGCCTATTAGCTATTCTTCAAACATTCCAAAGTTGTGTCTACCTCAGAGCTTTACTGTTTCTTCTGCATGAAATGTTCTTTTCCTTGGGTAATTTCATGAAATCTCTTCTTCTGTTAATATAGATCCCTACTCAAATATTAATTTATCAGAGAGGATTTCCCTGTCACTCTATATAAAATTCCTGTCCCCTGCCTAATTCCTCTTACCTTGCTTTATTTTGATTTTTCTTCATAGTATTTATAACTCTCTGACCTATATTTGGTTTAGTTATTTATTGTTTGTTTTCTTAACCAAAATATAAGTTCCTTGAGGGAAGGTGCTTTCTATATCTATACCTATGCATTGCTAGTACCTAGGGAAGTACCTGGAACATAGTGGGGGCTCAGTAAATATTTGCCAAATGAATGAATGAGTGATGTCTCTTAGGGCTTACAAAAATATCTACAATTTATTTCATTGGACCTGTTTGCTTTTCAGGTCTGTGTCACAATTTGAGTAGAGCAATTTCCTATCCTGTATAAATTTGTAGCAAAATTCCCACTTGTTTTAGTGAATACACACCTTTTCTTTAATCATGATTGGATGATATTATCTCTTTATTCATAGCAAGTTTTATCTTTTCAGTATCTGTTGCATTGCCTTACAATCTTTTAACTCAACATTTTATTTTATATAAAGCACTTTGACTAGAAAAGTTTACTCAATGGCCAAATTTGGTGGCACACGTGTGAAAAGTTGGCTGTCTAGAATGTGATCTAAAGGAAAATATTCTCAACGGTAAAGTCTCATTTCTGAGGGTGTTAAGACCATACAACTGAAAATGAATGTTTTATCACCCAAAATCACACTGCAGGAAAGCAGTGAGAGTGTATTCATTTTTGGCTTTAACTTAGTTGTTTGAGGCCAATGATCTTGGTTGATAGAAGGAAAATCTCCAGGTGGTCTCTTTGATTCATAGACTTCATGCCCTCAGCATTGGCTGACTTTGTAATCGTTTTGTAGTTGGCCTGAATATTGACTCACAGTATGACTGAAATGTGCAAAGAAAATGTAATTGGTTCCTAAACATTTTACTTCCTAAAACAGATCTAATCATCATCACGAACACTACAGCATTGCAGAGAAAGTCTTAAACTTAACATAGTGATTTCTCAGCGTTTCATTGGATATAGTGTATAGGGTGGTGGCTCTGTGTTGGGAGCACAGATTTTTAAATTATGGATTTTTAAAAACCGTTTGTTATTAATTCATTTTATAAGTGATTGAGAAGGCTGTTGCTTGTAGATAAATGTTTAGGTTTCTTCCCTCTGAGTGGAAGTCTTTATGGTGGTTTGGTGTATTAAGTCTTTGTGTTGACCTCCAGGTCCCTGCTTCCTTGATATGGGCTTGCCCTCCATCTATCCGTCAGATAGAAACCTGGGAGAGAAGCCAGAGTTCTGATTATAGGAGATCTAAAAATCTTAGTATACTATATTTGAAAGCAATAGTATTACAAATATTTAATTGTATTTTATTAAAATATGTGCTGGGTGTATTTTATTAAAATACGTGCTGGGTGTCTTAATGACTTAGCATCTTCTCCATATCAAGAAGGGGCTAACAAAACTGCATTGAAGGGCTGTTGCAAGGATTCAGATAAGAAGAGCAGTGGACAAAACCTGGGAGAAGGCCTGGCTTATAGAAATTGACTCAGCACTGGCTCATTGCCTCTCTTTCCCTGGGAAAGTATTGGAATTATTTTCCCCCCTAAAGCATAACTTGTTTTAATTATAGATGTTTTAAAAATGTTTGTTATTAATTCCTTTCTATGAATGATTAAAAAGGCTGCCTCTCTTTTCTGTGCACTTAGTTAAAAGCTTTTCATCCTTAATGTAGACTCTACAGAAGAAAATGTTTGAAAGAGCAATCGTGTGCAGGAGATGCCAAGAAGCTATTACTGGTTAAGTAAAGTGATACTCACTGTTATTAAGATTCACGAGGTTTATGAGCAATTATCAGATCACTACAATTCTTTATCAGTAGGAAGCAAATGCCTTATTTTCAATATGGAGAAAGCTGTGAAAGAAATTACATGCTTTTCCCCAGATCAAGGCAAATTGAATATTAGAACAGAATCTCTCTTCGTTGACTTATAATCTGGTGTTCTTTGCTTCTACAATCTCTTATACTTTGCCTCTATAGGAAAAATATTGAATTTGGCCCATGTTTGAGTTAAGTGGGAAAGTAGATCATTGTAATTATTTCACAGTTTTGGGCTGGGTAGTGCTTATTTTGATTTTGATATTTAACAAAAAGAAAATCTGTAACTATCACAGGGAAGTAGTGCTTGACATAATGTCGAGGGCTTGTACCCACCCACTTCCCCAGGCACTTTGTTAAAAGCATTTCAAACTTAATGTAGGCTACAGAAGAAAGTGTTAGAAAGAGGTATCATGTACAGGAGATGCTATTAAGTTATAACTAAAGAACAGCTCCAGGAAAATTGAAAGTAGCTGCCTTCTAGAGATTGTAGAGTTTGGAAGAAGCAATGAATGTATTTTGCCCTCTCTTAGTTGAGAACAGCCAATGCTAGACACTGAGAATCCCTAAGTGGTTTGCTTTTTTTTTTCCCCTACTGAGTGGGAGTAAATTGGGCTGGAAGGATAATTGTGTGTGGTTAATTCTTGGGGGAAAGACCATTAAACTCTATGGCTGAAAGGTCAGTTATTGAGATAAAGATTCTGTGTTGCTACCTTTCCTACAGCATAGAACAGAGATTGAATTCCAAAGACCAGAGTGGGTCACTCATTAGAATAATTCAATATTTATTCATTAGTCAATCATGTGTTCAGTCCTTCAACAGATACCATGCTAAGTGCTGAGGATATTAAATCAGACGCAAGCTCTTTCTCTAAGAATGAGTTTCTTTGTGTGCCTAAGATTATCTGGAAGAGAGGAATTTAAGGCATTAAAAGAAGACATTGCTTTTCTGAAGTAGCAATGCTGTGGCCTCTGGGTTGCATAGGTAGGATTTTTGATAAATGAAAAGTCAAAATTGGACCCTTTTGGCCTACCAAGAGGTATAGTAGGTACCCTCATGGTCCAAAAAAGAACACCTTCTGGTTGAAGATGCTGAATCAGGTAAACAGAGGACATTAGTCATGTGACCTGAATTCACATCTCAACTAAGGTAACTTCTTAGATCAAAGAGAGTAGAACATATTTTGAAGTGACCACACCAGCAGACTTTGGGCTCAAGGAAGAACTTAGTATTAGAATATATCTCATACCAAGCCAGTAAGTGATAAGGAAGGATAGATCAGATGGTTATAAGTGTGTGTAGATAATACAGAAAATTTGTTTCATTCTTAGGCCTAGTGAAAATATCCTTCTGAAAAGTCTGAAAACCAAAGGGAGATTTCCTTTGGTTTTTTAGTAGGAGCTTGGTCAAAAGCCAAATATGACACTATCACACATGTGTGACACAGAATTCTATAAGGCAAATCAGAAAAGTGCGCTATATAAAAAAATCTCATAAATTTTTATTTATCATTCCATCTATCTATTCATCAGTTCATTCATAAACTATTTGGCAAGCATCTTCTCCATTCCAGGCATTGTGCCTACTACTGAAGATACAGCATAGATACACCCTACCTTAAGAAGTGTGTAGTCCCAGGATTGAAGAAAAAAATATTATGAAATTTCTTTCTCTCAAGGTCTATCTACTGGGGGTGGGGGTGCCTGGGTGGCTCAGTGGGTTAAGCCTCTGCCTTCAGCTCAGGTCATGATCTCAGAGTCCTGGGATCGAGCCCCACATCGGGATCTCTGCTCAGCTCTCTGCCTTCCTCTCTGCCTACTTGTGATCTCTCTCTCTCTCCATCAAATAAATAAATAAAGTCTTAAAAAAAGAAAGAAAGAAAGAAAGAAGGAAAGAAAGTCTATCTACTGGGGTGGAGTATACACTTAGGGTCATAATATTAGAAAATACTCCTTCTCCTTGTCCTGCCCCAGTCTGCTTTGTGAGAACTTGCAGTCATCCCCTAAGGGTTCTGGACAACCTCAAGGGTATCTTGGAAAGGGTATCTTTAGAAATCTTCCAAATTCCAAAAGACAATTATCATATGATCTCCCTGATATGAGGAAGTGGAGATGCAACATGGGGGGGTTAAGGGAGTAGGAGAAGAATAAATGAAACAAGATGGGATTGGGAGGGAGACAAACCATAATTGACTCTTAATCTCACAAAACAAACTGAGGGTTGCTGGGGGGAGGGGGTTGGGAGAGGGGGGCGGGGTTATGGACACTGGGGAGGGTATGTGCTACGGTGAGTGCTGTGAAGTGTGTAAACCTGGCGATTCACAGACCTGTACCCCTGGGGATAAAAATATATTATATGTTTATAAAAAATTAAAAATTAAAAAAAAATCTTCCAAATTCCATATGGAATTTACAGTTTTCCCATCTTCCCTAGATTCTAGTGACAAGGTCTTCTATATCTGCAAAAGGTAATAGTGGCAACTCTGTTGTCTATCATTTTCCTCTTATCTCCAACAGCTATGCACCCTTCTCTCTTTTCTTCTGATTTCTCTGAGAAATAGCAGCCATCATCAGAGGATCTTTCATCTTTCCAAAACCAAATCCATCAGTCTCTCTTAGCAATGTTATTATGGATGGACAACCCCTTTCCTACTTAAGACCAACTTCTCCACTTGAACCCTAGATTCCATGCTCCCATCTCTTTCCATCTACTCAAGGACTTAACTCTAGTAATTATTTCTTTTCTCTCCTGTAATTATGTCTCTGTCTTAGATCATTCCCAATAGCATACAAAGGTCATAGAACACAGCCTGTGTCTAGTAAGGGCTCAATGTGCACGGTTGAGTATAATTATTGCCATCATTATCCCTCTCTTCTTCAGGCTCATCCCTACTAAGCTTTTTCATAGTGATAGATATCAGGGCTTCCCATTTCAAGTCTCAGGAAATTCACTCTAGAGAGTGTCACCAGGACCAACATTTAGGCACTCAAGGATAAGGAGAATTAAAAAAAACAAAAACAAAAACAAAAAAATGGTTAGTGTTTTCTGTCTTTTTGTGAATATTCTTTAAAGAAATACATGGGAAGATAGAATGAGTTAATACCTCAAGATATCTGTGCTTTCATGGAGGACCCAAAAGAAAAGATGTTATTTTAAGTGTTGTCTTCATAGCAGTTTATTTGGAGGAATCCTAATAAATGCAATAGTAAAACAGCTCAAAAATTTCAGCTTATTGTGCAGCATGGCTACTATGGTTAATAATATCGTATTGCATATTTAAGGGTTGCTAGGAGAGTAGATCTTGAAAGTTTCATCATTAAAAATTTTTGTAATTCTGTATGGTAATAAGTGTTAACTAGAGTTATCATGGTGATGATTTTGTAATATATACAAATATCAAATCATTATATTGTACACCTGAAACTAATATATTATTGTATGTCAATTATACCTCAGTAAAAATAATTCTTACCTGGCCATAGCAACTTCTTTCTAGATATGACACCTGAGGCAAGACAAACAAAAGCAAAAATAAACTATTGGGACTACATCAAAGTAAAAAAAATTTTTAAAAAGATTTTATTTTATTTATTTGACAGAGAGAGAGATCACAAGTAGGCAGAGAGGCAGGCAGAGAGAGAGGAGGAAGCAGGCTCCCTGCCGAGCAGAGAGCCCGATGCGGGGCTCGATCCCAGGACCCTGAGATCATGACCCGAGCCAAAGGCAGAGGCTTTAACCCACTGAGCCACCCAGGTGCCCCCAAAGTAAAAATTTTTTGTACAGCAAAGAAAATAATCAACAAAACTAAAGACAACCTACTGAATGAGGAAAGATATTTGCAAACAACATATCTGATGAAGGGTCTTTATCCAAAATTTAAAGAACTTATGCAATTCAACACACACAAAAAACAAATAATCCAATTAAAAATGGGCAGAAGACCTGAACAGACATTTCTCCAAAGAAGACATTTCTCCAAAGATGGCCAACAGACACATGAAAAAGATGCTCAACATCACTCATCACCAGGGAAATGAAAATCAAAATCACCTTGCATCTGTCAGAATGGCTAAAATAAAAACACAAGAAACAATAAGTGTTGAAAATCTGGAGAAAGAAGGACCCTTGTGCACTGTTGGTGGGACTTGGTGCAGGCAATGTGGAAAATAGTATGGCTAGTCCTCAAAAAGTTAGAAATAAAACTACATTATCATCCAGTAATCACACTAATGGGTATTTACCCCAAAAATATATAAACACTAATTCAAAGGAATGCATGCACCCCTATGTTTATTGCAGCATTATTTACAATAGTCAAGCTATGAAAACAGCCCAAGTGTCCATCAATAGATGAATGGATAAAGAAGAGGTGGTATATATTTATTTGGAATATTATGGATAGAGCTAGAGAGTATAATGCTAAGTGAAAAAGTCAGGCAGAGAAAGATGAATATCATATGGTATCACTCATGGGATTTAAGAAATAAAAAAGAAATAATAAAAAGATAAAGGAAAAATTAAAAAAAGGAATAAAAGGGAAAAAAGAGATAAATCAAGAAAGTCTTTTTTTTTTTTTTTTTGGTAAGATTGTAAGTAATCTCTATAATCATCATGGGGCTTGAACTCACAACCCTGAGATCAAGGGTCACCTGCTCTACTGACTGAACCAGCCAGGGGCCCACAGACTCTTAACAAGAGAGAACAAACTGATGGTTGCCAGAGGGGAGATAGGTGGAAGGTGGATTAAATAGGTGATGGGGATTAAAAAATTAACATGATGAGCTCTGAATAGTTCAACTACAGAATAGTTGAACTACTACATTATATATCTGAACTAATACAGCACTGTATGTTAACTATACTGGAATTAAAATAAAAACTTAAAAAAAGTTGCAATTTTAACAAAAAATGATCGATTGAAGTATACATAATATTTATCAATGCAAAAGTAAAATGCAAGAACAATTAACAGTAATTGTGAGAGTTGTTAATTTTCTGAACAAATTTAGGAGTTCTAAATGGTTAAATAGGAAAACATTAATATTTAATGTAAATATTAAGAGATAGTGTGTTGAGTATTAGTTTTTAAAAAAAAAAAAATCTTCTACAGCCAATACATATTTATAAAATTTAAATATACAAAGGAGAATAATGGAAATTAGAAATGAGAGTTCTAATCTTTGTAAAATTACCTGGTGTTCTGTATTTATAATTTTATTTTATATTATTTTGTTTTTTAAATATTTTTATTTATTTATTTGAGGGAAAGAGAGAGCGAGAGTGAGAGAGCTCAAGTTGGGGGCAAGGACAGAGGGAGAGGGAGAAGCAGACTCCCCTCTGAGCAGGGAGCCTGTTGTGGGACTTGATCCCAGGACCTTGGGATCATGGCCTGAGCTGAAGGCAGATGCTTAACTGACTGAGCCACCTAGGCACCCCTGTATTTAGAATTTTAAATAAAACAACTATTTATCACTGTAAAATAATAAAATTAAAAAATGATTCTGAGCTCAATAGGCAGAGGGATTATTAGTTAATATTTTGGCTAACTATTGAGTGCTGAGAAAGGCACAGGGCATGACTTTTTTTCCTTAAGGAGTTGCTTTTCATATCATCTAAATGATATGAATATACAGGGTTTTTTTTTATATAAAAGAGAGTTTTTTTTGTGGGTTTTCATTGTTATTTACATTTCTAGTATCTAAAAATCTACCATTCTGGAGAAAAATAGATTCTTTTCCATGATTTATGCTTACTTCTTATTGGAGAGTTATATTTCAAAGACTCCTGGTATTCATATATATATATATAATATGAATATATGAATATATGAATCATATATATGTGTGTGTATATATATATGTGTGTGTGTGTGTGTATATATATATATATATATATTCATATATTGAGAGCTTTGGAAACCAGGTAGAACCAATTAGAAGGCATGCTGAAACTTTATTCATTTAAGCACAGAGAAAGGTATAGACTAGGAATCCACAAGACTGGGACTCTAAGAACTCATCCAGCAATAAGGCTGACTCCTATAGTGGACAATTTTATTTTGGCAGCTCAGTATCTTTTCTCCCTTTTTGTGATCACAGCATTCCAGTTGTGGTTTGGAGAAACACTTCTTTTTTACAGGATATAGTCAATAGTGGTACCTATCTTCCTCTGGCCAATGGTGGACACATGGCCTAAGCTTAGCCAACCTGATGCCTTCTCCCTAGAATTGAAGGAGAATGAATGAATAGTCAATTGAAGGAATTAAATTGAATTCAAATTGAATGTATTCAAATATTCAATTTCAATACATTCCCCATTGTATTCAAAGTAGTATAAATATTGGGGAATACACTGGGGAATATATTTGTCCCAGCAGTGGCCTCCTGAAGAGACTGTCCTTTCATTCCTGGTGGTCTAGTGGTTAGGATTTGGCGCTCTCATTCCTGCAACCGCAGTACCCAGAACAGCTCTGGTTTCTGGTCTTTCTGAACTTCGGTGTTTTAGATTTTCACTTCACTTTGAGCTACACAACTTCTTTCCAATTATTATTATTTTTTTCATTAAAGAAGCTCGAAATGATTTGTATTGCTTACACTTACTGATACACATCCCACCCTGAGGGAGGGACGCTTAGCAGTGTCTGCTGTATTACAGTGTTCATGGGGATATGGCTACTTTTCTCATGAAATGGTATTTGTTTTCTTGAGGCTCAACTGGATAGATTTTCCTGGGCCTATCCCATAATGAAAGTTATGGGACACTGGAAACTTGATCCCTGGGAAGGGTAGGGATGAGACTGGGAGAATTTGGCAAGGACTAGATGGAAGGTCAGGGACCTGGACAAACCAGCTGGGATTCAGGAGAATGCTCCAGACTCTCTAGAAATTGAAATTCACTCCTAAAACTAAGACAGCAAAAAATTGAGAGTAATGGAGATAACATTATACACTGGGAAGCACAATCCCTGGGGCCCCCTTAGGCTCATTAGCTAAGGGATTTAAGAAAGCAAGACCAACTCAAGAGTGAGCCAACTGGGGATGAGGAGGTAGCTAGCAGGATGCTACACAAGAGTCACATGGAACTGGGTTCAAAACCTCGGTTCAAAATCTGGGTTCTCCCTGTGGTAATGGTGAGACTATGGAGAAGCTCACAAGGGATGAATACATGTGTCTTCCTCTGGAATGCTTTCCCTGTCATTCCCCAGTTTCCTTCTTTCCATCCTGTGCTGGTTTCAGCGTTCCAGCTATGTGCCCCAAAGGTAACATCTACTTTCCCTGTCACAGTGTCTGTGAACTTCATGTCATTTGTTTGTCACCCCAACCAGACTGCCAACTTCATGAAAGAGCAACCTTGTCTTTCTTATTCACCTTTGTATCCTCAAGATATCCATAGTGCCCGGCACTTCATAAAAAGGAGTGGAGCGTTGAATAAACAAAAAGGAGGCTGCAGAGCTGTAAGAGAGGGAAACGGCAATGGAAAGCCCTTTTTATTTGTTGTATTACATTAAACAGTGTATTTGTAAAGTGCTGTATCTGAGGTTGATTCTAAATGATAAAAATAAGAGGTCCCTTGGCAGTAATTATGGGATTTTTGATAATAATGTAAAACTTCTCTAAAGCATGTTAAATCTTTTCACACAGGGTATTTTTCTTTATTATGCTAGACCAATCACCTAATATACGTAGGAAAATGTTTTGCTTCACAATGACATATAACAATTTTAACAGCACCTATTAAAGTGCTTTACACATAATAGTTGTTCAGCAACTAATTGTTGATGGAGAAAATATATTCAGCAAAATTGGCCTCCTTTTATAAAGCGCTTTTAAAGCCAAGAATAACTACTCGCTATATAATTCTATAACAGCTCACATTACAGCAAAAGATTAAATGAGAATAAAGAAGAAAAATATCTTATGTATTTGTCTTGATATAAACTTGTGTTATAACTTATTCTTGCTTATCCAACCAATGAGGTTTGGATTTTGAAATGAATTACAACACATCTTGTCCCTTGACACATTCTTTCGTAAAGAACCTTTGATAAATCTTAGCTGCACACATTAGCTGTGTTAAGGTCTTAATCCTACATGAAAAAATATCTCTGTTTACCTGGTGAAAAAGGATCATTTTCTTCCTCTTGGTAGAAATTAAAAGCCCATAGCATCTGAAAGGGTAGACTCTGCCAATGTATTTCTGTCTCTGTAAATCGTCATAGACAGTGATTTCTTGCAAAACAGGTTTCATGTAATATTTATGTAAGTTGCACATGACCTTGAATGAAAGCAAGGGTTAGAAGAAACAGTGTTCTTATTGTTCGACAGAATGATTCACTATTTTGTCAGATATTACTTACTCAGGTCATACGTGATTTTTTTTTTAACAGAATAGAAGTTGTTTATTTTAAAGCTGGGCTATGGAGAAATGTGACATTTCTTTTTAGAATCAATATACTATTTTATCTTCTACTTGTGAAAGGTTTCTGTAAATAAGCAAATAGGAATACTAGCAGCAAAGCTGGGTATAAAATAAATGTGGGTGAGCAGAAAATTAAAATGTCCTCTTACCGTTCACAGTGATTCTGGAGGAATCATGAGAGCAGATGGAAAGATCAGATGTGTGAGAGGTAGGGTGCAGGTTGCTGTGTTTGAGAAACATGTGCCCTCATCCAACTTTGCTGCTCTAAAGAAAATTTATAGAGTAAGGATAGGTAGTGCTACTGAGTTCTGGCCTGGCCTGTAGAATTTATTAGCTGTGTGACATTGAGTAATTCATTTAGCTCCCCTGAACTTTTCATTGCCCATAAAATAATATGTAGGGTTCTTACCTGGCTTCTCCAAGCTTTCCTACTTATGGCTCCCTTCTTAGGACTCTAAGTTCCAGTCATATTCAACTGGAATATTCAACCACATCACCTCCTTTTATTTCTTTATAGAACTCTCTTGAAATGATCTTATTCATGTCTTGTTTTCCTTCACTAGAATGTAAGTGTCATGACGGGAAGGATCTTGGGTGTTGTTCTTATCATAGACCAAGCACTGCAATGATGCCAGGAAATTAGTTGGTACATAAAAATAATTGATGAATGACTTTGGGGTGTATATCCAAAAGAATTGAATTTGGGAACTGAAACAGATACTTATACACCCTTGTTCATAACAAGGTACACATTGCACAACAATGTGCAAGTACTTCATGCCACTGAACTATATACTTAAAAGTGGTTAAAATGGTAAATTTTATGTTGTGTATATTTTACAATAAAAGAGAAATTGGTGAATCAGTGAGTGTCCTTCATGTAAATGGTTCTCACTTCCTGGAACATTGTCCTCTGTCATTCCCCGATCCCTGCTCTATCCTCCCCTTATCCTTCCACCAAGCAAATTTTTAGTTATATACCAGGTCTCAGCTTATCAAGGTTTCTCAACAACAACACTATTGAAGTTTTGGATCAAATAATTTTATTGTGTGAGGTTGTCCTGTGGGTGAGTTTCTAATACTTCCTATAGTTTATTTATTACACTTAGTTAGAGTACTATATCTTACATATCTCACTTGTATCACTCAAGAAGTTAGTGTCTGAATAGGGATAGAACAAGTCCTATCCCTGAGCATACTTCTATCCTTGGAAATGCAGTCTGGGTGCATAAAGCCATGAGTTGGAAATTCACTATAATTTGGGGCTGGATCTTTGGGGGTCAAAAACTAAAACCCATGTAAAAATTAATTTATTTTGGCTTATGAATTTTGACAAAAGAGTGCTATACTTAATAAACTAAAATTAGATAACTTAATTGTTGTCTCTAATGTGCTATAAAGGTATCAAGTACAGAAGAAGAAATTGAAATTATGTCCAATTTATCTGTTCTGATGGAAATAACTTAGAATTATGATTTTACATTTGAGAGGATCTTTTGTTGTTGTTGTTAGTCAGAGTCATTATGTGTTATAATCAGAGGGTTCATGTTCTTACACAAATGAAAATGAATGCAATATATGTCAAATCATAAGCCAAACTGAAAAAAGTACACAGATGGTATGAGCATTAGAAACATTTAGAAAACGGTGATATGCTAAAGACAGAACAAAGGAAATAATTGCCTGAAAAGAAGAACATAAATAATATTTTTGAAGGAATAATGATACATTTTGTTACTCAAAAGCTAAATTTGAAAACCTTAAATAGCAGAATATGGAGGAGAAAAGATGACCTTCATATTTCAACCTTCTATGTGTTCCTTCCCTCCTTAACTTTTATCAGGCATGTATGTGAGAGGAACTGCAAAGTGACTCACTCATCACCCACTCCTGCCCCTTTTTCTATGGCTTCCTGAACCACTGAGGCAGGAAGGTTAAATTACATTTCTTAGACTCCTCTAAGGTTAAGATTTCACATATGAGCTATGTTTCCTCAGCCATATGTAACTTGTGTGAACTGTACCTCAGTATATGGCTTACAGGCTTTCTGTGCTGTGATGGTACCTTCTGGAGTGGTGCATGGTCTCCTTTTTGTGGTTGAGACTTGGAAGGAAGAAGTGAGTGGTAAGTGGTTGGTGTAAATATGCAGGAGACTGAATCTTCTGGCAAGTTTGGTAGTGAAATGTTCGGTTCTTCTGGGGAAACTTTGACAAAGGACCTACAGATCCTGTCATTGACCAGCAGTGAGGTTTCAGCTAGAACAGGATCAGAGAGAAACTGAGTGTTCTACTCAGTTCAATCGAGTATTATTGGTTGAGTAGCATCCAAGCTAGACAACCTGCCTCTTCTAGACATTTCGTTAGCTGCCTAATACCTTGTAATAATTCCCTTTTGGCATAGACTAGCTAAATGACATTACATTTCCAGGAACTATGGGTTTTGACAGACACAGTTTATTATGGTCAACATCTGTGCAAGGTACTATAGATAAGGTAATAAATTTATGCCCAACTTCTAATTTTTTGTTCATGAATGTTCATTCTGAAAGGGCTTTGTAGTCTTGTGGAGGAAGCCAAAAATAGGCATGTAAAGAATGGTAACAGTACAATTCAACAGACACTCTTTTTTTTTTTTAAATATATTTATTTATTTGACAGCAGGAGGGATTACAATTAGGAAGAGAGGCAGATAGAGAGAGGGGGAAAGCAGGCTCCCTGCTGGGCAGGAAGCCCGATATGGGGCTCAATCCCAGGACCCCGAGATCATGACCCGAGCCGAAGGCAGAGGCCTAACCCACTGAGCCACCCAGGCGCCCCCAACAGACACTCTTATAGATGTGTAATACACAGTGAAATAGGAGCACAGAAAATGAACAATGGTCTAGTAAGGTGACTGGTCAAGAATAGTAACTGGACCAGGGAAAGTTTCATAGAAAGGGTATCATTTGCACTGTACCCTTAAGAATGAATGGAAGTGTCTCAGGTAAAGAAAGTGGGAAGGATATTCCTAGAAGAAGGAAGAGAATGTTGAAACAGCATAGGGCATTCAGCAAGTGTAAGGGTTTTGGTATTTATATGGGGTATAGAATTGATGTCAGGGAGGTGAACCCAGGAGAAAAAGGGAGAGCCTTGTACGTCAGGAGTTTGACTCTGAGGATTTGGAGCAGGAGAATATCCCTTGTTTCAGGAAGAGTACTTGGGCAGCTATATGTGGAATAGATGGAGGGCACTTTTGGAGGTAGGATGCAGGGAAGATGTAAGAGGCTATTACCATAATCTAGGGGAGAAATGGTGAGGCTGTGGCACAAGGAACTGCATGGAATGGATGGATTAGAGAGAAATTGTAGTTACTGATCTGAAGCCCAAGCTCAATAAACACTAACTGAATGAAATACAATGGGGGGAAGTTGAACATGATGAAGAGTTCTTGGCTTGGTTGAACATGCTTTTCAGTAAATATATAGAAAGCGTGCCAGTGGTGCTGTTAGAACCTACCTCTATTGGAAAGCAGAAAATGCATCATCATCAACCTTCTAATATGTTTATTCACTTTCATTCTCCATTCACTCCTTCAGTCAGCAAGTGTTTATTGAAAACGGTTGATGTGGTAGCACTAAGCTAGGCACTGTGCATTTCACAGAGAATTAATTATCCAAGCTAAGTGGGATAGCAGACATAAAATGAATGATGATTAAGTAACTAATTACAGTCGTGATGAACATTCTGAAGCGTAAGCACAGGGCATTTTATGATGGGGAAGATTTAAGGTTATATGGACCAGAAGGGAGGCACTGAGCATTATTCATATAGTAAGACTAAAACTTGTTTTTCTAAAGAAGATTGCACTCTTAAAAATCTATCATGCTATCCAGATTTCATAAAGGCCATTGTTCTTATATCTTAAAGGCATGATACTGTGGTGTCATTGTTGGAAATCTTTCTCTATGCAGGGCAGATCTACCCATGCATTATCCCTTCTGCCACTATCAGTAAAGACTCTTCTGATTAATTATTAACTAGCAAATGTATCTCTAGAACACCACACTAAGTGGGAACATATTAATGAAGATGGATTTGAGTTCCTATTCACACTTCTTGAGGGAAGGAAGCTGGACTATGCTGACAACCAATCCCATTAATCACTTTCTATTAGATTTACTGTGTGATTTAGTTTGCTTTTCAGTGGGGATTCTTTTCTCCATTTGAAAATAGATACTTTCTGCAGATAAAGGAAATGCCTATGAGATTTACAATGACACCACCATACTAATTTATAGAGAAAGCCTGCATGGGTTACTAGGAAGAACATTTATGGGTTTAGTAGATCCAATATAAGTCATATATCGGTCTTGGCTATCACCTCATAAATGAAACAGTCTGTCCATAGGTGTATCAAACTAATTGAAGAAACCTGAAGTAAAGTACAATGTTTAATTGTCAGAGAGCAGCGTTTTTCAAACTATAGATTGCAACTTATTGATGGCTTTGAAATCAATTAAATAGGTTGTGATCAACGTAATTTAAAAGAGGAAATAGAATTGAATGTAGTAAAATAGGAGATAATATTGTGTATAGGAAGAATAAGTACTGTTTTGTAAAACTTTTATTTCATATATATGCATACCTAATATATATATATGTAGTATTGCATATATGCATATCATGTGTATATAAGCATAAAATATATGTAAACTTATTTATGTACATCCTGGGTCAATATGTGAAATGTCAAGGAAATTTCAAAGCCATAGGTCTGGAAAAAAGCATTCTAGAAGTTCCCTTCAAGTCTTCCATTAGTATACCAATTCCAAGTTAATTATTATTGCTTAAAGCACATTGGAAAATATTGTAACTATTGGGATGGAGAATTAGTTAAATATTTTTGCTCTGAATGAGTGCTGGGTAAAACAAAGTGTGAGTACTCTTGGTTTGGTAAAATATATATTTGAAATATTAAATAAAGGTGGCTTAACACCTTGGGGTTTACTAATTTTGTTGCTTACAAAGAGTTTTACAGTAGTCACCTCTTATCTGTGGGGTATATATTTCCAGACTCCCGGTAAAAGTCTGAAACCACAGATAGTATCAAACCCTATATATACTATGTATTTTCCCTATGCATACATACCTATGACAAAGTTTAATTTATAAATTAGCCATGGTAAGAGATTAACAACAACAATAATAAAATGAAACAATTCTAACAAAATAATAAACTGTAATAAAAGTTATGTGAATGTAGTCTTTGTTTCTCTTTCAAAAAATTTTTTTTAAGGTTTTCTTTTTTTTTTCTAAGGTTTTATTTATTTATTTGACACAGAGAGAGAGTACAAGCAGGTGGAATGGCAGGGAGAGGGAGAAGCAGGCTCCCACTAAGCAGAAAGCCAGATGTGGGGCTTGATCCCAGGACCGTGGGATCATGACCTGATCTGAAGGTAGACGCTTAACTGAGTGAGCCACCAAAGCGCCCCTCAAAACTTTTTTATTGTCCTACACTCCCCCTTGCTCTTCCTGTGATGATGTGAGATGGTGATATGTTCACTCGATGAGATGAAGTGAGGTGAATGAAGTAGGTATGACGTTGTGTGAGGTTACTTCTGAGGACAGTCAGAAGGCAGTTCACCTGCTTCTAGACTGCAGGTAACTGAAACCCTAGAAAACAAAACCATGGGTACAGGGGAGAGGGGCCTACTCTATTTCTTCTTACCTTTAAGGAGTTTCATATCAAAGAGAAAAAATGGATTCATTCATCTTCATAAGTACTATTATTAACTATCATAATCTGGAAGAGATCAGAGATTCATACTTCTGTTTTTGTATCTGAGGATAGCTGCGTTTGTGATCTGTGGATACCCATTAAGAATGCTTTCATTCTGACCCATGATTAATCATTTTAAATAGAAATAGTATTATTTATTTTATTTATAGTATTTTGTAAAGAGTTATTTCTTTAGCATAGCATATGGGCATTATTGTCTTCAAGGTATAACCATGGGCATTCTTCTTCATTTCTACCTTATATAAAAAACAAAGCTCTCATTAATGTTCTGTTCTAAACAAATAATGTGCATGTTTTCCTATCCATATCACTATGCCCATTCTCCAGAGAATCCTGCTTTTGATTTTGAATGCTGTCATGCTGCTTCATTAACTGAATGGTTTTCCCCAGTTTATTGAGAAATAATTGAGAAATAAAACACATCACTGTATAAGTGTAAGGCAGAGAGCATGATGGTTTGATTTACATATATTGTGAAATGATTATCACTATAGATCTGACCAACATCCATAGTCTCATATATGCACAATAAAAAGAAAGAAGAAAAAAATAAAGGAATAAAGTTTTTTTTTTCCTTATTATGAGAACTCTTAGGATTTACTCTTTTAACAAGTTCCAGCAGCATTAGCTATAGTTATTTTGTTGTATATGTTGTAGAGTACATCCCTAGGACTTATCAATCTTATAACTGGGAGTTTGTAACTTTTGACCACCTTCCTCCAACTCCCCTCCCCCTACCACCCACCTCTGCTAATCACAAATCTTATCTTTTTTTTTCCTATGAGTTTGATTGTTTTTAGAGCCCACATATAAGTAAGATCATACAGTATTTGTCTTTCTCTGTCTGCCTTTTTTTCAAAAAGATTTTATTTATTTGAGATAGAGCTTATTTGAGACCGAGTTTATTTATTAGAGAGAGAGAGAGAGAGCGTGCACAAGCAAGGTGGAGAGGCAGAGGGAGAAGGAGAAGCAGGCTCCCCGCTGAGCAGGGAGCCCAATGCAGGGCTCAATCCCAGGGCCCTGGGATCATGACCTGAGCCAAAGACAGACACTTACAGGACTGAGCCACCCAGGCACCACCTGTCAGACTTTCATTTAGCATAATGCCCTCAAGGCCTAGTGATGTTGTTGTAAATGTGAGGATTTCCTCATTTTTTTATGGTTAATATCCCATTCCGTGTATATATATATACTACAGATTCTTTATTATTTCATTTATTGATGGATACTTAGGTTGTTCCCATGTCTTGACTGTTGTACATGATGCTGCTATAAACATGGGAGTGCAGATATCTTTTGAGTGTTTTCATTACCTTTGGATATATTCCCAGTAGTAGAATTGTGAAATCACATGGTAGTTTTATTTTTAACTTTTTGAGGGTCCCCTATACTGTTATCCATTATGGCTGTGTCAATTCATAATCCCATTAATAGTGTGCAAGTTTTCCCATTCTTCACATCCATGCCAGCTTTTTAATCTTTTTTTCTTTTTGATGATTGGCCATACCAATAGGCATGAGGTGATATTTATTGTGGTTTTAATTTGCATTTCCCTAATGACTGGTGATGTTGAGTTTCTTTTCATGTACCTATTGGCCTTTTGTATATCTTCTTAGGAGAAATGTCTACTTAGGTTTTTTGCCCATTTTTTAATTTGGTTATTTATTTTTTTGCTATTAAAGTATATGAGTTCTTTGCATGTTTGGATATTAACTGCTTATCAAATATATGGTTTGAAAATATGTTTTCCCATTCTGTAGGTTGTCTTTTTACTTTGCTGGTCATTTCTTCTGTTGTGCAGGAGTTTTTGGTTTGATGTAATACCATTTGTTTATTTTTTATTTTGTTTCTTGTACTTTAGGTGACATCTTCAAAAATCATTGTCAAGACCCATGTCAAGGAACTATGTTCCTATATTTTCTTCTAGCCCTTTCTTTTCTTCTAGTCCTTTCATGATTAAGTCTTTAATCCATTTTGAATTAATTTTTGTGAGTGGTATAAAATATGGGTCTAGTATGATTCTTCCACATGTGAATATCTAGTTGTCCTAGCACCATTTATTAAAGAGACTGTCTTTTCTCCATTCAGTATTGTTGGCTCCTTTGTCAAATATTAGTTGACCATATATGCTTGGGTTTATTTCTGGGCTCTCAGTTCTGTTCTGTTGGCCTATTTGTCTGTTTTTATGCCAGTATCATACTGCTTTGATGACTAGCTTTATAATATAACTTGAAATCAGGAAATGTAATACCTCCTAGTTTGTTCTTAATTGAGTTTCTTTGGCTATGCAAGGTCTTTTGCATTTCCATATAAGTTTTAACAGTATTTTGTCTAGTTCTATAAAAATGTCTTTGGAATCTTGATAGGGACTGCATTTAATCTATAAATGGCTTTCAGCAGTATTGACATTTTAAGAATATTAATTCCTCCAATCCATGAACACAGGTTATCTTTCCATTTATTTATGTCTTCTTTGATTTCTTTCATCAGTGTTTGGTAGTTTTCAGTATAGAGATTTTTCACCTCCTTATTCAAATTTATTCTTAAGTATTTTGTTGTTTCTGATGCCATTGTAAATGAGATCTTTATTTCTTTTTCAGAAATTTCATTGTTAATGTATAGAAACACTATTGATTTTTGTATGTTAATTTTGTATATAGCTGCTTTATTGAATTCATTAATTAGATCCAACAATTTTTTAGTTGAGTCCTTAGGATTTTCCTATATATAAAATTCATCTACAAATAGATGGCTTTGCTTCTTCCTTTCTGATTTAGATATATTTTATTTCTTTTTCTTACCTCATTACTCTAGCTAGGATTTTCAGTACTATATTGCATAGGAGTGCTGAAAAAGGGCACCCTTGTCTTATTCCTGATCATAGAGGAAAAGCTTTTAGCCTTTCACCATTGAGGCTTGTCATATATAGCCTTTATTATGTACAGATATATTCCTTCTATGCCTAATTTGTTAAGCACTTTTATCATGAATGGATGTTGGATTTTGTTTAATGCTTTTTCTGTGTCTATGAGACAATTATATGATTCTTTTTTTCATTCTGTTAATGCGGTATAACACATTGGATAATTTGCACATGTTGAACCATCATTAAATCTCAGGAATAAATCCCACTTGATCATGTTGAATGATCTTTTAATATGCTGCTGAATTCAGTTTACTAGTATTTTATTGAGAATGGTTGCATTTACATTGGCCTAGACATATTGGCTGCCTGTAGCTTTCTTTTCTAATCATTTCCTTTTCTGGTTTTGGTATCAGGATAATGATGGACTCATAAAATGAGTTTGGGATTGTTCCCTCTTCCATTTGTTTGGAAGAATTTTTAGAAAGGCTGGTGTTAATTCTTTAAGTGTTTGGTAAAATTCACCAGTGAAGCCATCTGGTCTTGGGCTTTTTTTCATTGGCAGATTTTTGATACCTGATTCACTCTCATTACTAGTAATTTGTCCATTCAGATTTCCTATTTCTTCCTGATTCAATCTTGGTAAACTGTATGTTTTTAAGAATTTTTACATTTCTTCTGGTTCTCCAGTTTATTGCCACCCAGTTGTTCAAAGTAGCCTCTAATGATCTTTTGAATTTCTGGGGTATCAGTTGTAATTTTTTTTTTCATTTATAATTTTGTTGATTTGCATCCTTTCTTTTTCCCTTCTTGATTAGTCTAGCTAGAGGATTGTCAATTTTGTTTATTATTTCCTTGCTTCTGCTAACTTTGGGCTTGATTTATTCTTCTCTTTTTAGTTCCTTAAGGTGTAGAGTTAGGTTTTTATTTGGAATCTTTCTTGCTCTTAATGTAGGCATTTATTGCTATGAACTTTGCTATTGAAATTGATTTTGCTGCATCCCATAAGTTCCAGTATGTTCTTTGATGTGTTGGTTGTTCAGGAGAGTTTGATTTCTTATAGAAATGTATTTCATTACTTTATAACATCAGTCTCATTTTCATTCTTCACTGCCTGGTCTCAAATTCAGCCTCACAAGATAACAATTAAGCCTGATAAATAAGTAGCTATTTCTATATTAATCCCCAAGGTTTATTCCGTTGCAGAATATACAGATACTTATCATTTTGTACCGTCTTACAGCCCCATTTCAAATATCTTGTCTCATATATAGTCCAGAAGGGGCAACCTTATTGCCATATGATTCTGCCCTTGACCAGAGCTGACTGCAAAGGGATGGAGGCTTGATCTACATGGGGCCAATC
This sequence comes from Enhydra lutris kenyoni, assembly GCF_002288905.1. Classification (NCBI taxonomy): domain Eukaryota; kingdom Metazoa; phylum Chordata; class Mammalia; order Carnivora; family Mustelidae; genus Enhydra; species Enhydra lutris. The sequence continues at coordinate 6,762,862 of NW_019154144.1, read as the reverse complement.
AAAATGAAGGAAATGTTTCATATTGAAATAATTAGTCTTATAGAGCTAGGGTGGGAATGTGTACCAGGCAGAACCAGAGCCACCTACCTGTCAATGATTCAGAAAAGAAGAAACAACAGTTTTGAAGAGAAAGTTGGAAAACTAGAGGTCAGAGCAAAGAGGTAGAATTGAGGGAAGCCATGTGGCTTTGAGAAATGAAGAGCAATCTTGGTGCCCATATTCCATTCCCAGTGAATTTTTTGTTCCCTAGATCCTGTGACACTTCTATTTGAGCTGCCTTGACTAGATTTACATTTCTAGATGTGTTCTGATTAGGACATTTCCCTTTGTTTAGTTCACTTTGTTTCTCTCCCAACCCCATGTCTTCATGCCATTCAACTCTATTCCTTTCTTTGGGATTCACAACTATCCTATTTCTTCTGTAATTTGTCTCTGAAGTCCTGTTTCATGGCAGACCAAGAAATATTGGCAATGAGAGGGATCCAAAATAAAATGAGAGGAAAAATGCTTATGTTATTTCAGTCAATGTTGCACTGAAATGTGTTTAAATTTTTTGAATTAGGAAAAAAAAAGTAGCCAAGGTCCACCATTTATTTAATATATGATAGTAAACCCCATCTTTTTGTCTTATTTTGATTATAGTATCTATCTATCCCCAGTCTTTGGGAAACACCATGTTTTGAAGCTGTATTCTCTATAAAATAAGATTGTGTGGAAGAGTGCAGTTTTCAGTTGGGATTGATTTCTCTCTAGAGTTCAAAATCACAGTGGCTTTGGGCAGGATTTTGCCTTAAGAAGGCAGTTGATTTCATACTAAAATGAAATGATCATTATCTAGAATAAGATTTTCTTTTGGAAAACAACTGGTCTCCAGGAAATATAATTTCAAATAGCTCAATATGTTGATGGTTACTAAGTAATTACAAATATAATGAATATTTTAGTAGGGTTTTTTTGTGGCCTGGTAAACATTAAGAGATAACTTTTTAAAAGAAAAGTCTAAATCTTCTCTCTTGGCACATAAGAGTGATTAGTAATGCTCAAAAACTCCATATATAACCAGATTTGTAATTATAATACTCATAAAAAGGACAGAATTTTTAATCCATTCATCAGATTCTCTTTAACTGTTTCAAAGATCTTAGGTAATTAGGCCATTAATTATTTTATCAGACCGTTTGGTGACGAATATGGAAACAAATGACTTCTGGGAAAAGATACTTATAAGATATTTATAAGGTACACAATTTCCACTGAACAGGTAATTCCCATTCTTTGGCTCTAATTGGCCAAGACATGTATGCCCTATACCTTCATTTTTGAGAAAGTACCTTAGAAATTCTGAATTCAGACGTCAGTGATGTCATAGACCGTATGTACACTCTAAGTTATTTTTCTCTTTGTATCCCTATGCTTTCATTTATATAGTGAGCAGAAGTAAAATGTATTTCTCTCACATGATAGAAGGTGCTTTGATAATAAGAAACATAGCATAAATGTTAAATATTTGCACTGGCTTGTATGAGTAGGGGAAGATGTGATTTACTGTTTGCATGCTTAAAAGAATATTTGCATTGCTCTTCTGTGGAGTAGAACTAATAAAGTGAAATGAGTTAGTTGGGATTAAAAGCAATAGATACATACCTAGACATTCCTTAAGGAGGTGGTATTTGAAGTTTATTGTACATAAACAATCATTGTGTGATCTAGGTATTTTCTTTGCATAGTCCTTGATTGTGAGGCTGAGAAACCTTTTGAGTGTCACTGGTAAAAGTGGCTGGAATTGAACTCCAGAGGATCCTCTGAGTATAGCTGGTAATAGATGCACATTGAAATGAGCTTTGTGAATGAGACTGATGAAGTCCATTACACCAGCATATCTAAAATAATTATGCCACTCTTTAAAAACGCATTTCTGAACAACTAGCCTTGTACATACCAAAGAGGCACAAACAGCTGGAGGCTCCTAGTTTATCTGTATTCATTGCCAAATCTGTCCAGTTTTATAAAGCATTCCCTTAGTACAGAGAAAAGAGCTGTTGTCATTGCCCCTGTTTTTTTTTTTTTGTTGTTGTTGTTTGTTTTTGTTTTTGTTTTTTAATAAACACACATCCTAAATTACATCTCTATTCACCATCATACAACCTATAGTTCTCCTGGTGCTCTGTCCTTAAGGAGAAATCTGTATCCAACTTATGAGATTGTATTAGAAAGTGTTTAATGTACATTATCATATGGACCCACCTTGTATTTTTTTCTGGTAAGTGTTGGAGGCTAGAGTCTAGAAGTAAGTACTCTTCACCACAACTAGCGCAACTCACCCAGAGTGGTCACTTAAAGAACAATGATAGTGGAAGTTGATTGAATTGTGCTGATTACAAGGATGCTGTGGGAAAGAAATTTCTAGGGTAGATTCAGGACTTTAAGATTATCTTTTGTTTTTTGTTTAATTTTTGTTTGTTTTAAAATAATTGAAATGGCTATCCTTGAGAGACAAAGTCCTGCTAACAATAGCCTTTTCATAGGAAGGAGAGAAAATGCATTTGATTTGCTTGTTTAAATTGAGAGCTGTGAGCCCGCCAAAGGATAAGACTGGAATTCCCCTGAAGCAATAAATACTGCTGTGGATTAAAGAAAGAAACATTTCTTTTCTCAAAGTGTACCCTTTATAAATAGGAAGCAGATGCCGTAACAGAAGAGTGAGATATTACTCTTTCCTAGAAGAGGAGTTCAATTGGACGCTCCATGACCTCAGAATTCAGAGATTAAGGCAGAAAAGAGGTTGATGTGGTCAGAGATCTTTTCTTCGACAAGAGATATTACACACTAGTGGGTAGACTCTGCTCCGTTTGCATGATAAACATCTTAGAGAGAATATTTATGTTTCCAATAGAAGACATACTGTCTTCCTATGAGTTACAGAAGGGAACTCATTGCCTGGTCATTTTGGTTCAGACACTTCAACTTGTTCCCAGGCTCTGACAAGGAGGGCTTTAAAATGGCTGTGAACTGAAAATACTTTCTGGTAACTGACATGTAAATGAGCACTCCAAACATTCCTCCCGGGGCAGGATTCCGTGTGGGTTGCCAGGAGTGCTTATTTGCATGTCAATCCCTGTGGTCTTCCTGCTTAGTGTTAACTTCACTGGATTGCTAGGTTTTAGCGCAAGGAGTAAATTGGTGATTTGAGGGAGCAGTATCCTAGCATTGGCGTTTCTTGCCCTGTTACCTTTGGACGCTCTTGTAGATGTACTGCCTGATCAGCACCCAAACCTTTCCGTTGTCTTGGGAAAACTAGTGCTTTCCTCCCTTTATTTGCTGTCCATAGACACTTCAGAGTGCATGCATAGTGCAGGGATGACAAGCATGCTTGTCATCCTATCTCCAATGATTTAATAGTCCCCAATCAGATCATTAAGGGATTATGCCTGGAGAAAAGATGTGAAGGGCTTGTTTCATTCATGCATGAGTCATTAAGTATGTCAACTGCCCTTATTTGAAGTAATCTCTGACATGTTTTCATTGTACCTTTTACAATTGTTTCAACTAAGTGTTTGTTTCACATCCCAGGATATTGTGATATAATGAGCTATATATTTGGTCTTCTCCCTGGTTCCTGGCACAGAACTCCCCAAACCCTTGTAATTTTCTGAGAGACAGGGATGAGAGGAGTATCTTTTGTTATTCACAGTAAAAACCTTTCAATTATACCTAAGTTTATGCTATTGAAGTGACTCTTGGAGGACGAGGGCAGGCTGCCAGAGGAACCCACGAAGTAATTAGAATTTTTCAGCCCCACCCACCAGCCTCCTGGACCTGGAGAGGGGCTGGGGATTGATTTAATCATCAATGGCCAATTGTTTCCTTAATCATGCATATGTAATGAAACCTCCCCAAAACTCCTAAACAATAAGGGTTGTAGAGTTCCTGGTTTGGTGATGACATCCCTGGGCCAGGCGGATGAAACACTGAAACTGCATGGGACAGAAACTCTCAAACTCAGAATTTTTCTAGTCCTCTCCCTAGGTATCTCTATCTAGCTGTTCATCTGTATGTTTTATAATAAAAAGGAACATAAAAAAATGTTTTCCTGCATTCTGTGAGCAGTTAGAGCGTATTATTCAATACGAGGAGGGGCTGCAGGGAATCTTCAATTTATAGCCAATTGGTGAGCAGTACAGTTGGCAATTTGGATTTGCGACCGGTGTCTGAAGTAGAGTCATCTTTTGGAACTGAGCCCTTAACTTGTGGGGTCTGCTTTAACTCTAGGTGTGTAGTTAGTGTCAGAATTGAATTGTAGGATACGCCCTGGGTGTCCAGTTGGGAAATTGCTTACTGTGAGGGAAAAACCCACACATTGGTGTCAGAAGTATTGTGAATAGAGAAAACAAATTTTCCTTCACATTCTATCAGCTATTGGAGGGATGTCATTATCTAACAACAATTTAATCATATACTCTATGGATTAATTTAGTGCTCCTTTCTAAAACAAGTTGGGTGACAGAATTGTTTCTGGCAACTGTGAACTGCCCATTCTACTCATGATGACTATGAAGTATTTTAGGGCTGGAATATAGTTCTCTCTTTGAGCTGAAAGTGACCTTTGAGGCTATAAAGTGCCTTTAGTTGGTAACTTTGGAAGTTAAAGAAAAATATTAATGCATTCATCGCAAGAAAAACTAGCTTATTTTAAGTACACTTAGCAATAGTTTGGCATTTTCTTTGGATATGAGAGTTGGGGGTAGGACAAGGCATGAGTCTCAAAATTTCTTCAGGCTACATGTTCTGGAAAGTGTTCCATGTTTGGAGGGGTGTTATTTGTACCAAAACTGATTTTTAAGTATAAAAATGTGCCCAGCAACTTAAAATTGTAGTATACTGCAAGTTCAAACAAAACAAACAAGACACAAATAACCATTCTGAAATAACTCACCCAGAACCTAGCACTAGGTAAGTCAAAAACAAACCAATCGAATTTTAGGTGAACTAGAAATCACTCTAAATAAATGTTTGTCTGACTTTTGTGTGCAGAGGGCTTTTTAAAGTGTTACTGTGAAGACTGGTAGGTGTTGCTACATTAAAAGAAAAGTTCTGTACATCAAAAAACATTATATTCAGTATTAGAAAGTAAATACAAATTGAGGGAAAATTCGCAAAATGTGGGACAGAAAAAAATTGAGGTCTTAAAAATATAAAGAGTACTGACCAATCATCAAAAAGCTGTTTAAACATATAAATTAAATACAGACATTTGTCTCTATTTCTTCTCAAAGCTCCTTTGAATGACAATAAAGGAATGTGTAGGAATGAACTACAAGGACAAAAAGAACAGGAAAGTAGACTGCTGATTAGAGACATGAATCAAATTTTGAAAGTCAGGAAGCAGATGGACAGGTGATAACTGACTTTGCAGAGCAGAGAGAGCTGATGCCTAACTGGCTGCAAAAGACAAAGAGAACTAGAAGGTACAATTGTTCCCCTGCCAACACCGGGAACTAGAAGACACTGGGGCATGAAGGACTAAGGCCTGAGGCTGAGGCCTAGTTGAGCACAGGGCTCAAAGGAACTTGACCAAGGTTTGTTCACGGAGAGAACCTTTATGGCCTACTTCTTTTATAATAAGTAAAATAAAATTTTAAACACATATTCATTTTCTTATCTGTATGAGAGATAGGATTTAATCTTTTTTTAAAAATTATTTTTTTAGCACAGATGAAGCATTTCTTGTAGTGTTGACCAAACGCATCTAGGACATATACTAACTGGATTATCTTTTTCAAAGCTCTGAATTCTAACACTTTGAGAAAAGAAATATGTCAGCTTTTATAGCAAAATATTTAAATCTGAAAGCAATATATCTCATAAACAACAGAGCAACAAATATACTGTATCATTCTTCCTACACATAGCTGCCAAATTTAACAAAATTACTTTTTTTTTTAAGATTTTATTTATTTATTTGAGAGAGAGACACTGAGAGAGAGCATGAGCGAGGAGAAGGTCAGAGAGAGAAGCAGGCTCCCCGTGGAGCTGGGAGCCCGATGCGGGACTCGATCCCGGGACTCCAGGATCATGACCCGAGCAGAAGGCAGTCGTCCAACCAACTGAGCCACCCAGGCGTCCCGACAAAATTACTTTTAATTAAAAGGAGAAAATAGGGATGCCTGGATGGCTCAGTTGGTTAAGTGTCCGACTCTTGATTTCCACTCAGGTCATGATCTCAGGGTAATGAGATCGAGCCCTGCTCTCTCTCTCTCTCAAAAAAAGAAAAAAGAAAAAAAAAGAGAAAAGAAAGGGGTAAACACTGCATGTAATTTATGTATAAAACACATTCACACAAGGGAAATGCTTCAGGAAATAGAAGTTTTAAATGTTGATTATGCTATTTCCATTTAGTAAGAAAATAGTTACCATGGAAATAGCGAGTATATACAGTATTTCACTTCCACATTAAGACAGCTTCTAAAAGGAATGCATTTAGTGAACACTTGTTCTTGACATAGTTTGAAAGGAGAAGTGGCTCATAAAGAATACAGCATTTCAATTTAGATTCATTATATTCATATGGCTGTTTCATTTTCTCACTTCATGATTAAATAATTTGAATAAACCTGACCCATTTTAGGGATTTGGATAAACTATACACATTATGTGGTTTTAATCCTAACCTAAGACCACATTACCCTTTTGATTATAAGTTTTCCATTGGAATGTCAGGTTCTTGGGTGGATGTCTACTCCCAACTTGGGACATAAATATAATTTTAATTAATTAAAAATTGTTTGATGAAGATGTTGATCCAAACTCAGAGGACATTTAGAATGTGGGGACCCAGATTAGAAATTGGGGTTTCCTGAATATTTCCATCTCCAGGTTATTAGTCTTAAGGTCTTAGTTATTAATTCCATGTCTCCACTCTTCCCTGGGGTGAGCCATGCTGCAAATTTGAGGGATTGGCCTGACTGAAGCTGGCCTTTTCTCTCTGTTCTACTGTAGGTGTCCCCTTCCCCAGCTTTGCTTTTCTATCTGTCAGTGGCACTCACTCTAGATCTCTTTTACGTTCTCTCCAAAAACAATCACTCATCTTAGCCAGGGAATATATTAATTCTGCGTAAGTAAGTAACTATTCATTTCATGATCTGAGCTCTAATGTACCTTGGGGGATAAGGTTGGATGGCTTCAAATGTGGCTTCTTGATGTTCTGTATATTTTTAGAAGGCTGTCTTAAATACTTAGAAGTAAACACCAGGTTGAGAGGTCAGCAGTAGCAGAGTGTGGTGGAAAGGTACAGTATTAGAAGGGCATCTGTCTGTAGGTCTGCTGCCAATTGGTAATGCAGTTTGGGTAAATCACCCCATTATGCCCATGAAATGGGAGGGCTTTGATCTATTTCTTGCAAGAACTTGAAGAAAGCTCTAGATATCAGAATGGAAAAAGATGTTGATAATACAAGCCAAAGTCTTCACCATCCAAAATTTTGGGGCTTGTGATTACTCATTTCATAAAGACAATTAACATAGTCTTGGGCTAGTGACTAGTGTTTGAATGGTTAGAGAATGAAGAGGGAAAAACAATTTGTTTCCTAAATACATCTAGAGTATGTCGCTTCTAAATCTTTGCTGTCACTGCCCTACTTTGGCCACCATTATTATTATTTTTTTCCTGTGTTGGCAACTAATCTCTTATGGGATCTGTTTCCACTATTACTAAGCTCACACTCCATCTGCCTCCTGGACATCAAGTCCTTATTTCTCAATACATTTACTATACTGCTCAATATCTTACCCTCCTCTACCTCTACCTCAGTGTAGAACACCGGTATCTACAGAACTTCTAAGCACAAAACCTGGGAGTTAACTTCTAGTTCTTTCTCATCCCAACACTTTCTAATTAATCATCAGTCCAGTTAATTCTCTCCATCCTTAATATCTTTAAAATGTGCCCCCTCTCTTGACCACAGCAACCGCCTTAATGAAAGCCACCACAGTCTCTCCCAGGTATTACTGTAACAGCCTTTGAACTTGGTATCACTTTCTTGACACATTGCTCTTTCTCCTTCTGTAAAGATGCAGACAGGAGGCCTGGATCCTAGAAGAGAAGTTTATCCTATCACCCAGTGAAAGCTCTTCAGTGGCTCCCTTTTCCCCAGTGGGTGAAATAAGTACAAGCTCCGTATTACGGTGTTAGGCTAATTACACAAAGAGGCCATTAGATTGAGGTGGCACTAAAGACGTTGTGGTCTATGTAAGAAAACAAAAATTTAAGCCCATAAATGCCTCAAGGTTATGCAATCAAAACCCAAGGATAACCAGTCACAAACAGCCAACTAGGCTTTATGCAATAAGCTATCAATAATTTCCTTACTTCGCTTCTGCCTTTTCTCTATAAAAGTCTCTGACTGAGCTTCTGGAGGTGGAGTGTGCTCTTAACTGCTTCCAGTTTGTTGCTGCCTGATTGGAATTGATTTTTGCTCAGATAGACTCTTAAAAGTTTAACATGCCTCAGTTTATCTTATAACAATGGCCAACCCAGTCCTTCATCTCACACCATTCACACCCAAAACTCCCTGTAGCTCTTCCAAATACAGATTATAAAATCTTCTACTTTAGGTGTCCTTTCTAGCAATTATACTTCCTTTAGTCCTCAGCTCAAGTGTGATATCTTTTAGGATCTTCTCTGACCACCCACCTGCCTCCCATAGGTGCTCCTGTTCATGCTCCCATCATGCTCTGTTCCCATTTCCATTGCTGCCCTGAGCATGCTGGGTTACATAATTGCCTGCTGGTTGTCGTTTCCCCTGACTGCATTGAGTGTTCCTGAAGGCAGGCTCCGTGTTCTTTCTCCTAGCAGAGAGAATAGCATGGAAGCCCTGGGGGGGATTGGGAAATGATGGGATGGTGGGACTGCCAGAAGTTCAGTATATGGGGAGCTGACATTTGGTAGGGGTGGGGGAGTGGGGGAGTTGAGGGAAGAGACGAGGTTGAATTGGTGAGCAGTGGTCAGACTCTGAAAGTCTTCTTAGCCGTGACCCCATTTCTGAATTATTTTTTCCTCTTTTTAATGGACACTGTTCAACTATGTTTTTCTGGACAACAATGATGTAGATAATAAATGCAATGTTTTTTGCCTTTCTATCAGAGTAGAAAAGAAAATGATTTGCCTCTTAATTTGGGGGGGAAAAATCAGCTAACAAAAGAGTGGTTGTAAACAGTAGATTTAATTGCCTCTCTTAGGACTATTATTTGGTGTCTATTTAAGACTACTAGATTTTACTTTAATTAATCCATTGTGTGGCCTATTTGCATATATTTGCATATATCTATGTGATGCCTTTAAGGAGTGACTCTAACCAAGATGACTTCAGTTGACTTCAAACCTTGCCTTTAGAGCCTAACATCACTGAAATAGACGGTAGCTATTGAAATAGTTTACAGAGAACAAAAGGAAGTGCCTTAGGGCAGAGACAGAAGGTTCTTCTCTTAGGGAAAGCTTGGAGAAAAGGCCAAGCTCCTGAGCTGCCAGGGTCTTCCTCTCTCCCCAGCCTGCACATCATGCACTTTTGAGCGGCCCAACTCTTAGGGTGCTTGTCTAATTGGATAGCCCTTGGATGGGGCTAAATTATTAAAGTAACACTGAGTTTCATTCTTTTTCACCAATGGAGACATAAGCTGCCTTTAAAGCGTTTATTACTTCATGTCAATATTTTCTTTTGAGGCTCAGCGTTCCCCAAGGAGCCAGCCAACTGAAGCCTCAGAGGAAGGGTATGTGAGACTGTAGAGGCAGTCCCTGGGGAACCGTGCTCAGCTGTGAAGAAATTAGTGGGAAGGAAGTACTCCTATTGGGATTTCTTAGGACTAATATGGTTAAGGAAGTCTTTTCAGGGGAAAGGGAGGAGGCATCAATCCACACTCTATAAGTGAGCTCAGAAGCCCTCTACAAAAAGAGGGAAAATGGGATGTCATAGGTGTGAGAAAAAATTCTGAAAGACTTGAAATGGGCTAAATATATAAATCAGTGATGATCAAGTATCCTTTCTAGTACACCCTTCAGGTTTATCTCTACCTTTCATTGACTTTGAGCTATTTACAACTCCGTTAGTTGTAATAACTAGCAATGCAAATGACTCTATCTATAAACATGCAAATGAATTCTGTCTTGTGGAGAGACAATTGATTTCCCCTCACCAACCCCTCTACCAAAAGAAGCCAATTTGCATTTATTTGTAACTCTACTTCAGCGTCCTTCTTGTCAACGTATATGTTGGTCTTTGAATTTTTCTTTGACACTATTGGAATATGTTGTTCGTTCTCTCGTTAATGAATACATTAAATAAATATTGCTATGTATTCATTTCATATTTGTATGAGGGTTATGATTTTACCTTAAAAAAAAAAAAAAAAGACCAGAACAAACGATATACAGGACAGGGGAGTTTTCAAGTTATCATAAGTCTCTAAGGATTATTTTTGATCACACAAAAAAGAGGCTATCACTTTGTGTTCTGGCCTGATTAATTTACATAGCTTTAGTAAGAAGTCTTAATTAAAGATATGAGCCTCTGAGTGTGTTAGCGAACCTAGTCTTACAGGTGCTGAACAATGACAAAACCAGAGAATTAACTTCAGTCTAGAAGTTTTAGAAGGAATCTCAAGTGGCATTTTCAATTATTCCAAAGATTCAACAAAAATTCTTATTGGTTCTTGTGTTCTGACTCTAGAAAACCAAGCCTAAGAAATTAATGTCCACAGTTTTCACCTGTAGTATCTATACATTAGACTAAATTCTTGTCTCCTTAAAGTCCCTATAATCTGCTAAGATTCCTGATCTTCATTGCTATTAAATCTAGGAACCTGACAGCCATAGGACAGGTACCAGACCATTTCCTAAGAAAGATTTGTGGGCACTGGTTCCACACATGAAGTACAATGCTTGATCCTTAATAATGGGCTTGTCAAAGCTCACTAAATGTGCTTTATTCTCAAGTATGATATTCTAGGTATGGCCTCATTATAAATATTTGTTAAATGATTTTTTTGTGTACAAAGAAGGATAAATTTGTACTGGCTTTATGCAAAAACCTACATTGCTATGAAAAGGAGATTCAATTAAAGTATTTGTTCTTGAATTCTGAAGACCAGAAGTTTAAAATTTAGAATTGTGAGAACCAGGTACTACTTAAAGAATATTAAATTTCAATTTCAGTTTACAAAAGCATAATTTGAGAATTATAGATTTTTAAAGATAAAGAACTTCCTTATATATGTATCAGAAAATAGAACATGTAGACTAATTCCAAAAATACAACCCCCCAAAATGCCACATGACATTTCCTTCATTAGTTTAGCACATCCTACTTTTACTTAAGTCTTTTTCTACTGGATATTGGTTCGGCAGAATGATTTTCCTGGGAGTCATTTGCTTCTAAACTCAAAAGCATCTAAGATGCCCTGGATCAGTTCTCCAGGACAGTTTCATGGTTGACTAAGTAATGTTAAATGAAGCTCCAGGGCGCCTGGGTGGCTCAGTGGGTTAAAGCCTCTGCCTTCGGCTCAGGTCATGATCCCAGGGTCCTGGGATCGAGCCCCACATCGGGCTCTCTGCTCGGCAGGGAGCCTGCTTCCTCCTCTCTCTCTCTCTGCCTGCCTCTGCCTACTTGTGATCTCTGTCTGTCAAATAAATAAATAAAATCTTAAAAAAAAAAAATAAATGAAGCTCCAAAGCCTGTTCCCATGAGTATATGTCTTGAAATATCAATAGTTAAAAGAAAGAAAGAAATATCAATAGTGATCTAGTGATCAGTACCTGGTTCAGTTCTTTCTATAAGGCTCTAAGACTGGGTTTTTCAGGGTTAATTTCTGTCTGGAGTCTTAATTAGTCTTCAGACAAAGAAGGAAAAACAAAAACCACAAGTTGATGGTAAGGCTGAATGAATGTAGCTAATTTGTTTCAATAACCAATACACAGAATAAAGGGGAGTGAAGTTCTCTGTTGGACTATATATATATTACATAATTCTTCCATAAGGATTTCACCAGTGTTCCCTCTGGTATAAGAGCATATATGGGTAGCAGAGTCATTGACAAATCTTCAAAATCTTTCAATCTGCCTTGGAAAAGTGCAAATCTGGATAAAGAGAGAATATTCTTAACACTAAAGCTAATACTGTTAAAATGAAAAAAAAAAAGGAAAAAAAGCATGTGAAATTTAGAGATAAATGCTCTTAAGTAAAAAGAACATATCATATTCTAATATGTAGTAATGTACTCCAGGTAGAACAGAAGACTTTAGTAATAGTTTGTTTAGTGAACTGGAACATAAAAAGGAGATGGATGGAACATAAAAATACGTTTTACCTAAGCTACATTGACATACACTTGCATCATGCCTCTCTTTTGTAGAAATATTATTTACCCTTAGATATTGTTTATTGTTATTTTATAAACCTGTATTTTACGATTTAAACATCAGATTGAAAGTTGACTGAATAGTCACATGGTTGTGCCACATTGTAATATCATGGGTTCTATGAATCATTAAAAAACTTACCTGACCGGTTTGTTTTAGATGCCATCCAGAGGATTTGTTACATATACAAAACTTATTTATATTAATAATGTTTTACTTGTACAAAATTAACCCAGGGAAAGCTGACCTTCTTCTTTGACAACTTTTCCCTATAACTTTTACAGTGATATGGTGCTACTCAAGAAATACGGAGTTTACCAGAAAACATAACTATTTCTCATACTCTTTTTTTTTTTTTAAAGATTTATTTATTTACTTGAGAGAGAGATCACAATCTGGGTTGAAACCAAGAGTTGGAGGCTTAACTGCTTGTAACACTGAGGTGCCCCATCTTTTTTTTTTTTTTTTTAAAGATTTTATTTTTTAAAGTAATCTCTAAACCCACCGTGGGCCTCAAACTCACAATCCTGAGATCAAGAGTCCATCAACTGAGCCAGACAGACTCCCCTCTCATATTCTGTTTTAAATAAGGTGTGATAGACTGAATAACATGTCCACCAAAGATCTTCATGTCCTAATCCCTGGAATCTTTGAATATGTTACCTTACATGAAAAAAGATACTTCATAGACATGATTCAATTAAGGAACTGGGAGATTATTCCAGGTCTGTCCAATATGATCATTAGGGTTATAAGAGATAAGAGAAGAGAATGTAATGGAATGATGGAATTGGTGATGGGCTTTGCAGATGAAAGAAGGAGGCACACGCCAAGGAAGATAGGTGGCCACTAGCAGCTGAGAAAAGTAAGAAAATGGATTCTCCCCTCAGAGCCTCCAGAAAGAAACATACCTTCCAATATCTTGATTTTAGCCTACTGAAACTCATTTTCAGCTTCTGATCCCAAGAACTGTAAGGGAATACATCTGTGTTGTTTTAAGCCACTAAGTTTGCACTGATTTGTTACAGTGGCAGCAGGACATTAATCCATTTGTTAAATAAAACCCCAAATTTTGTGATTTCTCAGGAGTCCTTTAGAAGATCCTAAAGGTAGTTTAGGTATAAAACACACCTTGAGAGGGGGTGTCCAAGATGGTGGTGTTGGAAGATCCTGAACTCACCTCCTCCCATGTACACACCAATTTATAGCTATATATAGATAATTTCCCTCTGAAAAAGATGGAAAACTAGATGAACTCTTCTCCACAACAAAGGATAAAAAGACCACACTGAGATGGGTTGGAGACATGGGATAAGGTCCGACCAAAAAACCCCATCTCTAGCACACCAACACATTAGGAAGGGATTTCACCACACAGCAGGCTCAAGGGGTCGGTGCCTACTTCAGGCACCCCGGCCCTAAGATCTGCACCAGAAAGATGAGCTCCCAGAATGACTGGCTTGGAAAACCAATGGAGCTGATGTGCAGGGGAGGAATCCCAAAGTGCTATAGAAACTGAGATTCTCCTCTTGGAGAGATTATGTGCATTGTCACCCACCCCGAGACCCAGAAAAAACCCCAGCAGTTTGAAAAGCACCTAAATTATATGTGAAGGTGATTCATTTGCTGAGCTGTGACATTGGCTGGAGGGGGAGAAGCCGGGTGAGATGCCCCCCCCCAGAGATGGAGGCATGGACTGATGCTATTGTTGCACTCTCTACATGACCTCCTTGCAGAGGTGGGTAGTCTCAGAGGCAGAACCTTCCCACCACCTTCCTGGAACAGGCAGGGGCCAGCGGCTGTAGCATCTGCCGAGACTGGAAAGTCAGGGCTTCCTGACTCCATAGCAGAACAAATGGAACTACATTAAACTAAAAAGCTTTTACAGAGTGAAGGAAACCCCTCAACAAAAAGAAAGTGCAGCTTACTGAAATGAGAAGATATTTGCAAATCATGGATCTCTTAAGTGGTTAATACCCAAAATATATAAAGAACTCATACAACTCAATAACAATAACAACAACAACAACAAAATAAACCCAAACAATCTGATTAAAAAATAAGCAAAGGATTTGAATAGACATTTTTCCAAAGAAGACATGCAGGTGGCCAACAGACATATGAAAGGATGCTCAACATCACTCATCATCAGGGAAATGGAAATCAAAACCACAGTGAGATATCACCCCTACTATACCTGTCAGAATGGCTAGTATCATAAATACAAGAAATAACAAGAGTCAGTGAGAATGTGGAGAAAAGAAATCCTCATGCTCTGTTGGTGGGAATGTAAACTGTTGTAGCGACTATAGAAAACAGTATGGAGATTACTCAAAAAACTAAAACTAGATATACCATATGATCCAACAATTCCATTACTGGGTATATGCCCAAAGAAAATGAAAACAAAAATTTGAAAATATATAGGCACCATTATGTTCCTTGCAGCGTTATTTAATAATAGCCAAGATCTGGAAAAACCTAAGTGTTCACTGATGGATAAGTGGATAAAGGAGATGTGGTATATATATACCGCTGAGCCATAAAAAAAAAAAAAAAAAAAAAGTTATTTTACCCTTTGTGACAACGCAGGTGGACCTTGAAGGTATTACACTAAGTGAAATAAGTCAGACAGAGAAAGATGATTATTACATGATTTCACTTAGATGTCAAAGCTAAAAAACAAAACTATAAACAAACAAAACAAAACAAAGCAAAACCAAGACTCAAATACAGAGAACAGATTGCTGGTTGCCTGAACAGAAGGTGGTTAGGGGGAGTGAAGGGGCAAAGGGGATTAAGAAGAACAAACTTCCAGTTATAAAATAAATAGTCATGGGGATGTAATGTACAACATGGAAAATAGAGTCAATAACATTTTATAAACTTTATAAGGTGCCAGATGGTAACTCGACTTATTGTGGTGATCATTTTGCAATGTATACACAAGTCACAATCATGTTGTACACCTGAACTAAATATAGTATTGTATGTCAGTTATACCTCAGTTAAAAAAAAGACACCTTGACATTTTGTTACCTAATTTTATTTTATTTTTTTTTAAAGATTTTATTTATTTATTTGACAGACGGAGATCACAAGTAGGCAGAGAAGCAGGCAGAGAGAGGGGGTAGTGGGCTCCCTGCTGAGCAGAGAGCCCAATGAGGGGCTCCATCCCAGGACACTGGGACCACAACCTGAGCCGAAGGCAGAGGCTTTAACCCACTGAGCCTCCCAGGCGCCCCTTCTTACCTAATTTTAGAATCTAATATTGAAAAAACAAAAATGAAAAGAGAGGAAGATGGGCCATTCCTTAAAAGAATCAGATGCCTGAGTACATGGATAGTTTTAGCTAGACTACTTATTAATCAAAATGAAAATGGAGGGGCGCCTGGGTGGCTCAGTGGATTAAAGCCTCTGCCTTTGGCTCAGGTTATGATCTCAGGGTTGTGGGATCGAGCCCCGCGTCAGGCTCTCTGCTCCGCAGGGAGCCTGCTTCCCTTCCTCTCTCTCTGCCTGCTTCTCTGCCTACCTGTGATCTCTGTCTGTTAAATAAAATATAAAAAAAAAAAAAAAAAGGAAAATGGAGTGTATTAAATTAAGTACAGAAGAAGTTATCAGGACGTTAGCTCCTTCAGTGAGGATTAAAAAAACAAAACAAAACAAAACAAAACAAAACAATCAAGGACATGACTAAATCAGCCAAAGCACAATAAGTTATTCTGGTGAGACATAGAATCTCTGGTATCTGAACAGAGTACATAGATGATACGTAATAACCTTTCCTACTCCTTGTTAAGAGCAGATCAAATACTCCAATTTTAATGGAAAGATCAATTTTAATGGAAAGAAAGACAAATTCTAATTCTGTGCTAACATAACGTTTGGCCATGAAGGATTAACAGAATTCTTTCTTTTTTTCTAAATGTGAATTATTTTATCAAAACTGTGTCAACTTTGCCAAATTGTGAACACAAGTCATTGCTTACATTTAGGCTCATTATTCATATTTATTACAAACCAAGGCAACAAACCATTTTCTGCATTCCTTTTACCATGTTATCTACCCATTCAACTTTAAACCTTCAGTCCTTCTACATGTTATCTAGCCATTCAAGTTTGAACCTTCACTATCGTCATTCATATTCCAGAAGAGCAGACTTAATTTTAGGACAAAATCCTTTTTCCTTAATAAACTCTCCATTACCTTTTAAACACAGTGTAACTTCTCTGCCACTCTAGTTCCTACCAGTCTTAATCACCCATTTTAATTTTAACTCTTAACTGAATTAACTAACTTTCACTTTACAGAGAGAACAAAGTGGGAGGTTGGGGAGTAGATCTGTTGCATTTGAGCATTTTAGGAAGTCAGAGTAAATCCAGCATGACTCCCAATAGTCACAGGGATCATTTTATCATATAGTTAACATGGCAAAAATGAACGCCTTCATTAATGAAGTAGTTCTCAGTTTTTCTTCCAAGGGATATTTTTCAATTTTGGAGACATTTTTGATTATTATGACTTGGAGGGCAGTGGGCAGTGCTGATGGTGTCTTGTGGGTAGAGGGCAGGGATGTATATAATATTATCCAGTACATAGGATAGTGCTTCACAACAAAGAATTATGGGTCCAAAATTCCAGTAGTACCTTCGTTGAGAAACCCTACTTAACATGACCTCAGGGTAAAGCCATGTTACAACATATTGTAATAAGAAGCAAAGCTGTGTGTGTGTATAGGTATGTATACTTGTATTATTTACGTGTATATGTAAATACATATACAATGTATATAACTATGTTTTCTGGCC
This sequence comes from Enhydra lutris kenyoni, assembly GCF_002288905.1. NCBI lineage: Eukaryota > Metazoa > Chordata > Mammalia > Carnivora > Mustelidae > Enhydra > Enhydra lutris. Next base: position 6,745,648 of record NW_019154144.1, on the reverse strand, counting down.
AATCTTATAGTATTCTGTCCTATTAGAAATTATCCAGATATCCAAAGATTATTCGTTAACTCAACTTACCAGTGTATTCAGTTCTTAATGTTAACTAAAGGTCTTGAAAGTTATGTGTAAGATGCACTATAAAACACAAACACTGCCAAAGTAAAAATTTATCAGAATTATAACTGTTTACTTGAATACATCATGTTATATTTTTCATAACCCAAAACCTTATGTGGAAATATGTTGGCTTCTCTGATCAGTAAACCAATATAAGACTTTTGGGGAATTGAGATTAAATAGTCTATTCATGAGAAAACAAATAGGGATCTATTATGACATGTTTTCTCATAGTGTACTCTACATAGAGAAAACAAGGGAGCAGACATATAGCTGCTTTTAAACCAAAGTGATTAAACAAGTCTAATATGTCCCAGGATTCACTTTGATTATAGGAACTTCGGGTTTTATATAAAAATCATTCTGAGCTAGCAGTTTCTGAGTTCACTGGTTTGTTCAGTGATTTGGGGAATGGGTGATAGTACAATTGAAGTATTAGGAATTTAGTTTATTTTCCAGGGATTTTGGTGATACTAGATTTATGTAAGGCCTTGTTAGTATCTATAACACAATCAGAACAGAGCTCCTTTACAAAGCTTTATAATTTACTTTATTAATACACGCAGGTGCAGTAAAATATTTCAAACTCACACAACAAGAGGAATAGGGTTTTCTCACCTCCAAACACCTGGACAATAGCTTGACACTTCACTACTACTGCACCAGCCAAGTAAACTCACAATCACAAAACGTGAGTGGCCCAGATCTCAGAGTTGCTCCCCCTTCCAGTGGGCACATTTAAAAAAATTGAATTTGAGCTCACAAATAGTCCGACAATCAAACAAAAATACTAATAACCTAAATGTTGCCTTTCTTAACTTGAGCTTCATCATTTCCTGGGACATCTCGGTGGTGTGGTCCCCAAAGCTGCTAAAACACTATCTCTAAAGTGTTAAAATATGGGGGCACCTGGGTAGCTTAGTCCATTAAGCATCTTGATTTCCACCCAGGTCATGACCTCAGGGTCTTGAGATTGAGCACCATCTTGGACTTGGTGCTGGGTGGGGAGCCTGCTTAAGATTTTATCTCTCCTTCTCCCTCTGCCCCTCTCTGTTCCCCTTAACCACCCCCCTGAAAAAAATAAGAAAAGAAAAGAAATGTTTAAACATGACTATTCTACAAATATAGACTCAGCACATGTTAAAGACTTATTTAACTCATTGACAAGAGAACCAGCATGGTGGTAGAGCTGGTTCAATATGCATTTAAGGCAAGGAAGAAAAGAAGATTGCTAGGTTAGATACAAAACTGGTTTAGGTCCAACGATGCAATAAAAATATGACATTTGGGGTTATTGTTTCTCTGTACAGAATTATTTAATCTCTAGCAGACAAAAATCTGATAGTTACCATGTAAGTTGATAGAGTCTGGACCCTAATCAATAGTAAATGATATGACAAATCAAGATACATTCCCCTGGAGAATTAAACAATCTCTGCATGGATCTATCAGACAACGATTCAATATGACATTAAATCAGGATAAGCAGACATCCTTTTCCTTTATTTCCAAGTTTTTGTTAATTTTCTTAATGTGAGATGCTTTTATAGTTGGCTTCAGGGAACTTGCAAGGAAATGTGGAATTCCAAATTCAGGAGGGGAAGGTCTCTTTCATTCATTCAACAAAAATATGTGGCATTTATTAGGTACCAGGCACTGCACTAGACCCTGGAGCTATATAATGAACAAAGCAAAAGTAAAACTCCCCTGTGGTTCTGACATTCTAGTAGAGGGAGGTAGATTAATGAGCAAGCTATGTTTACATATTCCTTGGAGAAAAGGGATGTTGATGATATGTTATGTTAAATGATGGAGAGTGCTAAGGGGAAAAATCAAGCAGGCAGGGGAGTGGAGAGTGTTAGGATTTCTAGGAAAGGCAACCAAGAAAACACTCAGGCAAGGGACATTTGGGTAAAGAGCTGGAGGAGGTGAGAAGGTAGGGTGCCTGGTGCAAGGTGAGGTGGGGAAGAAGCCATTGTTGTGCTTCAGACCCCTGCTGAGTTCTGGAAACAAGGGAGAGGAGGGTGTGGAAAGGTCAACTCCTAACAGCCAGGTGTGGGCCTGGATGCCATTTGAGAGCTTTGGATTTATTACTGTCATTATAACCATTGTGTGGTTACATACAATACAGTAACTATACATAAACTCCATTGTATGGTTCTAAAGAGGTTTTGTAAAATTGGGGCTTGGTTAGTGACTGATAGGTTGGGAACTCACATTAAAAATGTGATTTAAAAAATAAATTATAAAAAAGACTTTTGAATTATAAATTATATTTGATTGTATATGATAAAAACATTTAAATGATAATCATCATATTCTTTTAGGGATTTTTAAAATGATATAATGGCATGGATGCTATTCTACCTCCTGCTTCAAGTTCTTTGGGGAGGAAAAGAGGGGTGATTTTTTTAAAAATGCGCCTTATCCTACATTATGCCTTAGTCTTTTCCTCTCCTTTATAAGCCTGCCTGGAAGTAAAGTGCACCTATCATTGATTTTGGTCTCCAAAAACCCCGTCTTGTCCCATAATTTCATTTCATTTCTACACTTAGAGTACCACTTATAATATTGTATATGTCACGCCGAGAAAAGTGGAAATATTAATTGCCAGTGCTTCAGTCCAATTTGTGTGTCTCTGAGAAGTGTCAGTGATAGGCAGTATGTACTTCTGATGCTGGTGAGTCAGCAGAACAAAGCAGGCTTAAACAGAAACCACCCCAGCACAGGATAGAAGATATACGGGAGTAATAGACAAAATTAGTAGGGTCGTGCACCAATTAGCTTGATCGTGTGCAGAAGATACCTCAGAAGAGTGTATTATCTTAGAAATCTTAATGGAATAAAGCAGTCTTCAGACAGACCCTCCTTAATGTCTCTCAGTATGATTTTTCAGGAGCACCAGGTCACAGCCTCTGCAGTGCGACGGTAGTAATGGATCTGAATCAGCAATCCAAGGGGAATTTCAATTTCAATTAAAATTCCTGCTGGACCTTACCCTCTCTCTTCTTCAACTCCAGTTGACTCAGGCTATTTTTAGAAACCCCTTGCAGGCACCTGGGCGGCACCTAGTGCATCACAGGTGAGCACTCGGGGTTTGCTGAATGGAATAACAACGCTGTCGCTAAATGAGGGGTCACTCTCGGACACTAATGACGAATAACTGCTCCTGAGCGCCAGGCACTGAGAGGTGCTCTGGGCACATGCGTGCTCTCCCCTAATCCCCTCAGCAATTTCAGGACTCAAAGATAAACTCATGGCTCCCAAAGTTCAGTCGTTTTCCAAAGCTAGGCCGCTTTCAAAGTCCTCAACTTACTACTTGAATTCTCTATCATGCTAGTTACTCTGCCTTCACATAATCTTGGCAGTTTTTCATTAAAACCAAACAAGCAAGAGGAAAAACAATTTTAAAAGTCCTTTACGGGGCGCCTGGGTGGCTCAGTGGGTTAAGCCACTGCCTTCGGCGTAGGTCATGATCTCAGGGTCCTGGGATAGAGCCCCGCATCGGGCTCTCTGCTCAGCAGGGAGCCTGCTTCCTCCTTTCTCTCTGCCTGCCTCTCTGCCTGCTTGTGATCTCTCTCTGTCAAATAAATAAATAAAATCTTTAAAAAAAAAAAAGTCCTTTGCATATTTGTAATCTTATGTTAAAGCCCCAAATAAGGTCACGCCTGGAAAGAACCTTTAGCATAGATTGAAAAATGAGGACTTTTTACTTTTATAGCTGTGTCCCACTTAAAATCACTTTTCATCTAAAAAAAAAAAAAAAGAAAGAAAGCAATTTCATGAAGTGCTAATTTTAATCAGCTTGCATCTGCATAAGGACCTCCAGCCCTGCTCTTGTATATTCTATTATATAATTCTCCCTTTCCAGGTTTGACAGTGCTTAAAAGATTTATACCTGGACTTGTGGTTCCATATACCAGTAAAAATGTTAGGCTGCTTTTTTCCCATTTCAAATACCATCTCTTTTTCTGAATATTAGTTGTATAGAAGGGCCTCAGTAAATATTGCAACACGTATTAAATTAAGTTAAAAATCAGAGTAATCATAGGTTCTTTTGGTCTTTGAGAAAAGTTTGTTTGTTCTGTTGGTTTTTTTCCTACTTTGTTTACAAGTTTCTAAATTTCAACAATTTCTGAATTGAGGTAAGTAAATCAAAAATTTTATTTCACAGTTTTTCTTTCACAATTCCCACATGCTAGAGAGGCTGCTGGAATGGTGTTCACCATTCAGTATAAATGTTATAGTTTGATGTGGTTGTTTTTGCTAAAGTATAATGGGTTTTTACCACCCTAAAACCACTTTACTAAGGCTTAGAAGTGAAGCTGCCTTTTTTTTTTTTTTTTCTCTCCCTTTCCCTCAGGAACAACTTTAAAATGCACCCTTGAGTTTCCGCAGTTAGGGACCACGTTAGTTCCCAACAGATATAAATGAAAACAGCCTTTTCAGAGGCACAAATGTCCTTTTTAAGGAGTCCTGACACTCTGTTAATATATTTTGAAATCAGAGTTGCTACTCCTGTGTCATGAGACATACGAGCCGGATGCAGATGTGTTCTGCCATCTTTTTACCTGGTGTCTACCCCTAGTAGGTGTATCAGTCAGGATTCCTTGCAAAAGAGGTGGCACATCCAAGTAGAGTAATTGAGGAGCATTTAAGGAAGAGGCTAATTACCAGGGTGTAAGCAGGATTAGGGAAACCAGCGAAGGATGGTGAATGTCATCAACAGAAGAAGCACTTACCAAGACAAAGCCCATGGGGCAAAGGGATGGGGACAGTTATTAGAACCTGGGGAGAGCTGTAGCTGTCAGAGAGGCCTCTGGGGAGGGATGGTGGCTTTCGTAGAGGAACCCAAGAAAGAGCAGCTCCCCAGCACCTGTGGTCTGCCAGGCAGGGCGCTGGGGAACTAAGTGCCTGGTCCCTGTTCCCTTGCTATATTCTGATCCTTTGCTGGTACTTCCCACTGGCTGAATCTGACCAGAGGTGGAGGGAGGGTAGGGAGCTGGTACATTGCATTCCAGATAAGCCTCACCAGACCAAAGTAGAATGGAGAAAGTGCCAGGGTAGGACAGGATTTCTCAACCTATATGCCAGGTTAAGGCAGGATTTTTCAACCTTGGCCATGTTGACATTTTGGCCCGCTAATTCTTTGTGTGCGAATTGCCCTGTGCATTGTAGGAGATCTAGCAGCATCCCTGGCCTCTATCTGCCAGATGTCTGTAGTGCCCCCTTCCCCACCTCACAGCAATAAAAAATATTTCAAGACATTGCCAAGTGTTCTGTGGGGATCAGACTCCTTGAAACCACTAGGTTGGTGGATTAGAAGTGGATTTGTGACCTCAAGGATGACCGTTCATTCATTCACTCAAGGAGAAATGTGTTGTTTTATCTTCTGGCTCAACTGTTGGCAAACTATGAAGATGAACACTGGAATCACAGACGAAAAGACACAATCTCACTTTCTGGAAGCTAACCACTTTATAGAGGAAGGAAGATAATTGGCTTATCACCAATAACAAAGTTATGGCCCTGTGCTATAATAGAAGTTTAAGCAAAGTGCTATTGAATTTCAATTAAGGCAAAGAGGTGTCAACTGTCAAATCACTGAAACGATGTGTTGATTAAGCAAAGCTAGGTTTACAAACAGAGTCAAACTAGCAGTGTGACATAATAGTTTTGGATTGGTAAGCACAGTGAGGCAAGGGGATCGAAATGAGTTTTGATGAGTAAACTCTCTCTTGATATGTAAACTATTTTAGTTGGCTCACAGTCATATCTTCCAGAAACTAGTATTTCCTAGAGCAAATAGCTAAGTTATTTTTGCTTGTCTCAGTATTTTTTAATATCGTCACAGGAATATATGCGTGGTCCCAGGCTTATTTAACAAAGATGCAGGAAATTAGTTCAGTTTCAGTCTCAGAGTGCAGACGGGAAGGGGACATTTATTACACACCAGTTAGCAACCAGGTATGACTGCATGCTTTCATCCTTACACTAGCCCTGAGGAGATAAGTTCTTGCTTTAGAGATGGGAAAGTGAGGCTCAGTTGCCCAAGGTGATAAAGCAACCGAGAGTGCCAGCATTAGTTTCCCCATGGGGATGGGGAGTTGGGGAAAGACTTTAAAGGGAGAGGATCCTGCAGATCACCTCAAAGATGAAGAGGATTGCAACAATTGTGGAAGACAAGATGGGTGGGAATGAAGAGAATGAACTCAGGGAAAAGGCACAGGATGAATGAAGACCCCGAGGTGTGAAAGTGCCTGGTATGTTCTAGGGACCAGGCTACAAATTTGTGGGAGATTCAAGCGGACAGTGAGGAACCCATATTAATTAGAATTTAAGCTTATGAGGGGAAACACACTCTTCATGTTCCTTTTTTAAAACAGGGATTTTACCAACACTTCTACCTTCTCAGGAATGTATTGGGTATGTAGCATCCCGGGCCTCTACCCACTAGATGCTTGTAGCCTCCAAACGTGAACTCTCTCACTCTCTCCTCACAGGAAGAGGGAGTGACTAGCCTTGTTCGTGAGGTGGCTAGAAATTCTCTGTTCTTCGTGTCTTGACTCTTGCTCTCTTCCTGACAATGGTGGTATGCATTCTTGGTCTCCTCAGGCTTCGGCCAACATCTTCATGAAGAAAGGAAGGCCTGGGCTTCCCTAGCTGCTTGTTTCTTCTTCAATCCCAGCTTAGAACAAGGCTTTTATTACATGAAATGTACTTCTTCTATGGAAAACATTAAATGAGTGATTTAGTGAATATATTAAATAAACATTTTTAGGGAGTGTTACATGACGTAAAGATGGTTGTGAATAATTTTCCTCATTTCAAACACATGTGTTCTCTTATTACTTTTTAGGCTCCAGAGGACTTGATGAGTTTTCTGGGTTTTGTTTTTTCTTTTCTCTTTTCTTTTTTTTTTTAAAAGCACGTGTTTTGATACTATTTCATTGTTAACTTGAACAGATTTCACAGTTTATTTGCTCCAGCTGTGGAATTTAGTGGTCTAAAAATCAGCTAGGTCTCAAGAAATAATTGAATTTGAAAATCATGCTGATTCTTTCCCTGAGTCATAGAATAAAGATCTCCTGCCAAAGGTGGTCCTTCACCCATGCTCCTCCAGATATGTCTTTTATCCTCCCCACTCCCTGGCCTTCCCCCCTCCCATTTTATGTAACAGGAGATCTGTGTAAGCATTCTGCTTTGTCACACCTACCCACACTCACACCCCCACACTTTACTTCTAGGCAGGTCACTGCTAGGTAAAAAGCAGCCTCTTGAAGTGGCAGCTAGTTCTGTCCCTTTGTGGTGGTGAGCGGGCTTGAGAATGAGCATCAGTCAAGGGCTGGAGGAGGTCTGGGTTTGCAGGGTAGTTGCTCTCCAATGACTTGACCCTGTTGTGTTTTTTTATGCTACACCCAACCTTCTTGTCCAATTGTGCATCTTCAATCTTTTTTTCCATCCATTTGTTTTTCCCTGCCTGGTAGGATCATAGATCTGAATGTTTCACAAACTACCATGCATATCCATTTCAAAGTAAGTAGTTGGTGTTATAGTCATCACTAAAATAAATGATTAGATAATTGTTGGTTCACAGCATGTAAACCTGAAGGTGACTTAGTCTGGTTTATTTTTATTCTCAAGGACTAGTCATTGAAGTAGAAACCTCTTTGGAATGTTTAAGACACCAACGTGATTCTTTGCTAAGGCTCTAAATAAATGACATCCTGCCTGTGTTTATAAAAGTAGTAAAAAAAGGACTATAGATGATTACTTGGTCAATTTAACCAAATCAGGATGAATTGTTTTAAAATTCATCTTTATATCAGTCCTTAGGAAGATGGATTTAATGCTCTTCCTCCCAAATGTGTATTCTTGTTATCTTTAAGATCTTAGTCCAAGTTTTTCAATGCTCAAAGATTAATATATACCATGCCTCTTTTTCTTTCTTTCTTTCTTTTTTTTTTTTTTTAAAGATTTTATTTATTTATTTGTCAGAGAGAGAGAGAGAGAGAGCATGAGCACAGGCAGAGTGGCAGGCAGAGAGAGAGAGAGAGAGAGAGAAGCAGGCTCCCGGCCGAGCAAGGAGCCTGATGTGGGACTCGATCCCAGGACACTGGGATCATGACCTGAGCCAAAGGCAGCCGCTTAACCAACTGAGCTACCCAGGTGTCCCATTTCTTTCTTTTTTTTTAAACCAGTATTTATTTATTTAATTTATTTGACAGAGAGAGAGAGAGAGAGATCACAAGTAGCAGAGAGACAGGCAGAGAGAGAAGGGAAGCAGGCTCCCTGCCAAGCAGACAGCCTGATGTGGGACTCGATCCCAGGACCCTGAGATCATGACCCGAGCTGAAGGCAGAGCAGAGGCTTAACCCACTGAGCCACCCAGGTGCCCCTAAACCAGTATTTAAAAAGCTGTTTTAAATTCTTAGATTTGGATTAGAACTTTACAACTGTGCAAGAAATTTAAACAATAATTTTGTTAATTTTGTTTACCAAAGCCATTGGAAACAGTTAATTGTGAATACACTAGAGATGAGTCACTTCCAATTCAAAGAAGTAATCATAGATATTTGGGAGAGATGTGTGCCAAACTGTGATAGGAAGATAATAGTCACTACCAAGCATCATTAGGCATTTACAGTTCTACTTAAATAAGACAATAAACTTAAGTTTTCTAGACATAAATATTTACATAGAACTAGCATATCTTCATTCGACCTTTAAGCTGTGTTAGTTACAATTACCACTTTTGTGGGTTTTATATGTATTATCAAGCTGGTTATTCTTATTATTTCCATTTTAGAGATGAGAAAACTAAGGTGTATTTCTTTCATTTTCTTCTCAGTCTTGTTTCTGAAGGGTAAAATTTGTAATTTGGGTCTTAATCTCCTAAGTACTACATCCCAGAAAGAAAGGAAAAAAGGAGAAAAGTTTTTTTTTTTTTTTTTTTTTTGGTTTGTGAGATTTGTGCAAATGACTAACTTAGAGTTTAACTAAACTCTAGAATTGAACAGGGTTCAGTGGGCTAAGGGCTTCTTGTGACATACTAGCTTGAAATAAAAGTGTTCTAAATATAAAACCAAATATACAACATAGTTAAAATCTACAGCCTTTTATTTTGGGAATTACATCAAATCTCCAATGAAAAATCTTCCATTTAACAGTGGAGGACAGTACACTATAGATATAAATATGAATTGAAATATATTTGTTTACTGCATTGAGTTTTACATATTTTTGATGAAAGAGCATTTTAGAAAAAAATCTGACATTAAAAATGTATCTTTAATAATTTTACTTCATCTTTATTTTCAGGAAATGTCATGAATGCAAACTTCCACAAATTTTAAAAACATAAAAACAAAAGCAAGTCCTCTTTCTGCTACATGTTACAATCGCCAGTTCCCCTTCCTAGAGTCAACCACTAAAATCAATGTACCATGTATCCTTCCACAAATTTTATACATTTACAAATATTTGTCTACATTTTTTTAAAATAAAAAATATTAACAGCTATACAAACTGCTCCTCACATTGATTTTTTTTTTTTTTTTTTGCTTGACAGTAAATCTGGTAGATTGTTCCATAGCAGTTTGTAAATTGTTTTTCATCTCTTTTTAAAAATCTGCAAAATATTCTGTCGTATGAGCAATCCCTAATTTATCCATCATGGCTTCAATTTCATTTGAAACTTAGTCTTCATTTCAGCAAAATGCAGTAGGTATGTACCCTGTGGCTGGTGATAGGATAGGTGTGGAGATACAATGAAAAACAGGACATGGTTTTTGTCCGGAAAAGGTTTGCTTTGTGGTTTTAGAAATAGATATAGAGAGGTAGCTTGTACTTTTTCAAAGGAGGGGCCTTGATTATAACCCATGGGGTTTTACATTTGTTGAAAGCTTGCATACACCAAAAAACTAACCATGTTAAACCAAGATAATTGGGGCCTAGCTGGATTATCTCAACTACCTGAGTGATTATAATCTTCTAGTCCAGACCTGTCAGATGGGGAACTACTTTGTGTATTCCAAGTATGTTATGAGGCATGTTATCTGGGAAGTCAAAGGGCAAAAAGGCTCATAGACCAAATTACAGTTCTGGAATCACATGGTTTATTAAATCAATTTGAGACATATAATAACTAACAAGGGCAAAGAGATGGGGTAAATTAACATTCCTGGATTAGGGTAGTAGCAGAGGAAAGGACTATGAAACCTGAGACTGGGGTTTAGAAGGCTCACATAGCCTCTCTGTCTCTCTCTGCCATCTTAGTTCTCCCTGCTAAAGTTCTGCTTATGAGGACCAGAGGTGAGGTTGGACATAGGGGTTCACAGAAAGAAGGGGTCCTGGGCCAATGATACGTACGTACTTGCTCTATAGGAGCCACTCAGGGACAAGAACATCTGTACATAGCTGTGGCTTGTCAATTAGCCTGCTAAATAGCCATAGGTCTTATGTGTGTTTTTTGGGTAGAGTGCACATTGGGTCAGCCTGAGGCCATCCTGGATGTCACTCCTGAGTGACTGATTTTGAGGGTGACATAGCTGTCAATTCAGGGGTGGCTTGATTTCGTCTTTTTATGCCCTTCATTTTCTAAACAACACTATTGCTGTTTATTTGTTCCACTGATTGATTGTTGACATGTGTTATAGGTTACTACCTTAACCTATAACTACCTTAACTCTGTCAAAATTTAACATATCACATGAATTCTACTGGTATCTCACAAATTATTTTCTTACTCATTATGTGCACAAAACAACATATCCTATGAGTTTCACCTATTAAAATTTATACCATGCTTAACATTTCTTATGTGTTCGGTCCATCCTGTTTGTTTTTCTGCCTTCTATTGCAGTACTGAATATTCTCAAACAACAAAGGAAGTTCACATTATAAGACCTTGTTCTTGAATTCCAATCCCATGTCACACTTGGGTATTGATACTCAATTTCAATAGTTACAAGTAGAACTCATCATCTTTCACTATAAAAACTTCCTTGGTTATGTTATAATGATTAACAGCATGCATTTCTACCCCAATCTTAAAATTCTCTTTATCTCTTCTATCAGAATTATGGAAGACTTTTGCTTGTCTTACCTCAAAAATACCTCTTTCAGTTTTTTACCTTCTATTTCCACTGTTTCAAGAATTTTTCACTTGCTGCTGGCTTTATTTTTCTGCAGTACAAACTGAGCCCAACATCCTCCCATCCCTATCCCTCACCCAGGATAACTTGTGCTATTTTTCCTAATTACCATGCATATTAATACATGTGATAATTAGCATATTAAAATATGTTTAATTTTGAAATATAGATTTGTAGATATTTGATTAAATGACATAGAGAGGTCTTGTGTATCCTTCATCCAGTTTCTACCAGGTACATTTTTTTTTTGTCTTTTTACCTTTTTTTTTTTGGAATCTAAGTTTTTAAATTCCAGTATAGTTAATATATAATGTTTGATTAGTTTCAGGTATACAGTATAGTGACTCAACTCTTCTATATGTTATTCAGTGGTCATCATGGTAAGTGCACTCTTTAATCTCCATCGTCTATTTCACCTATCCCCCTAAAATTGCTCTTCTGACAACCATCAGTTTGTTCTCTATAGTTAAGAGTCTGTTTCTTGGTTTATCTCTTTCTCTCTTTTTTTTCCTTTGCTCGTTTGTTTTGTTTCTTAAATTCCACATATGAGTGAGATCATATTTGTCTCTCTGACTGACTTATTTCACTTTTTAGTGAAATACTCTCTAGTTCCATCCATGTTATTAATGGGAAGATTTCATTCTTTTTTATGGCCGAATAATATTTCTTTGTATATATATATATGCCACTTCTTCTTTATCCATTCATCTATTGATGGACACTTGGGCTGCTTCCACAATTTGGCTAATATAAATAATTCCTCAACCAAGTACATATTCTCTTTATGTTTGGAATATCCCTTTCTTTCTGAATTACCTGGCATATTTTTCATCATCTTTTAATATCCAGCTTCAGAGTCATGAAGCTTTCCCAGCTTTCTTCCAACTAGTGCTGAATTAATCACTTCTTTTTTAATGCTTTGTTCTACATGTTATCATAAATATTGTCTCTGATAATCCATGACCTCTTTAAGGTTAAAAACTATGTTTTATTCAGCTTTGAATCCCTAGGACCTAGCTCAAAGCATGGCACATATTAAGTACCTAATAAAATATGATGAATTTAATATAAATTACATTTCATTTTGAGAAAATGGGATGTAAAAATCCAATTACACAAAATAGATGCATTTAATGGGCGATGTTTTAATGAAGGGTGTTACAACAAATTCCTTGTAATATCTTTCCCAGAGAATTTAAAAGATAATTTAATTTTCAAAAAAATTTACTATTATGTTCATGAATACATCTACTGGGTAATATGAGATTAATATTGAAATGTATACTCCAATGAAAAATTCCCATCTAATGTATGGAACCAGCTTTATTCTTTCTCTTCTTTTTTATGTAGTAGTATGTTCTATATTCTATCTTATTTATTCTATTTTTTTATTCTATTCTATTTTATTTATTATTTTTATTTATTCTATTTTTTATTCTATTCTATTTTTTAATTCTATTTTATACATATTTTATGTGGTAATATGTTATATATTCACTCCTAGATTGGGGATTCTTTCTTCCTACTGACTCCTGCTTCATTCTCTGGTAGAAAAGTCGCATGAGATCTGAATGCACGTAGGCCTTTCCAGGCTTCGTGTATGAAGGAGGACGCGTGAAAGTGTTGGCTGACCTCAGCCCCTCTTCAAAGTCTCCTCAACTTTGTCTCACTTTTGTTCTTGATCAAGACCTCTAATCTTTTGCCTCTCTGTGCACCCCAGGAAATCTTCTCCTCAGGAAGCACCAGGCTGCAATGCCTGTAGGTGGGACTTGTGAGAATTTTGCTGTGCTGGGGTGGGAGCACAACACTCTTTTTGCTGCTGTGTCTATTGCTAGTCCTACAGCTCGCTGCTGCTGCACAGAGGTTGTAACAGAAACAGTGATTCCCATCCATCACATTCTCCAAAACTATTGATGAATGGCTTTTAAAAAAAGGTATTGTGTTGACATTGTGGCTGTTAAGACTGGGATGGCAGGAAAACGAGGAAGAAATTGATGGCAAGACACTGATACAGACAGAGGAAATCGATAAACGTGGTACTTCCCATATGTATTCTCCCTCCTTCAGCCGCCGTTGATGAAAAAGATCCATCAGCCCCACACCAGGTTGCCCCTGGCTTGCCTCACTGCATCTTAGCCTGCTCACACCTCTGGACACTGGTGGAGCTACTCTCTGTCCTTCTCATTCCCAAGCTTATATCCAGAATCTTAAAAGTTCCCGCATCCTAATGGCCTTTCCTTTCCTTTCTTAGGAAGGTTCGACCTAGTCTTACAGGCTGGTTGGGATTAGATACCATTTTATCCTTTCTTTCTCACTGTCTTCCCCAACTTTTCTTTCCCCAAGGCCCTTGTGTAAACCCTTCACTACCTTCATCAGTCCAAGAACTAAAAGCTGCCATGCACATCACTGCTCACCTCTGTCTATCCAAGTATTAAAAGCCTCCAAGCAATTAATTGTATGTTAGGTGTAGCTGGGTGATCCTGCCGCAGGTTGGTTAAGTTGGAGGTAGGAGGTAGGGTTGTCATTCCCATGATCACGATCCCTGTTAATGAATGAAACCATGTTCTTTTTTTTTTTCCTTAAAGATTTTATTTATTTGTTTGACAGAGAGAGACACAGCGAGAGAGGCAACACAAGCAGGGGGAGGGAGAGAGGGAGAAGCAGGCTCTCCGCTGAGCAGGGAGCCCAATGTTGGGCTTGATCCCAGAACCTGGGATCATGACCTGAGCTGAAGGCAGAGGCTTAATGACGGAGCCACCCAGGTGCCCTTGAAACCATGTTCTGAACATGTAACACAACTTCTTTTTGCCTTTGGCCTCTCATTAAGTTAAAAAATAATAATTAAGTATGGATTTTTTTTTGACAAGTTAAGTATTTCTTTACCTGTGAATTAGAAACAGAAGAATCAGCCTTCACATTCTCCTATTGATCTCAGAGCGACTGGTATTGTTTGGAAATGATCACACAAGCATCCCTACTTCTGGGCACTGAAATTACTTTTCTCTCTTTTCATTCTCTGACATCTTAGAAGTGAAAACAAGGACTTTTCATCTGTTTAGGGACAAAGAACCAGTGGAGTGAGTGACACAGCACTTTTATTCTTGGCAAGGCTTGACATCGAAAGAGCAGTGGGAGATAACTTTCAAGTGGGCCTTAGGAGGAAATCCAAAGGACTGCCTTTCTGCAGGGTCAAATATCTCTATCCTGAGTAAATCATTCAAAGCAACAGGGCTAGAGGCAAGCCGGCACTGTCAGCCGGCACATGCTGTTAGCTGTCACCTTCTGTTCTGTTAAGTAGAAGAATTTACAAGAATAGTGATTCATTGAATAAAATAGTTCATTAAGGTAAAATTAGATGGCCAGGAAACCAAGTCAGCCTTTCAGAACTGTTACAGTAAAATAAGTACTTTGTAATATGATGCTTTAGAGTTCATAGTCTAAGCAATATTATCTTGATTATTTGTGGAGAGCCTATCAGTGAAGACCCTTAGGAAGCAATGAGTGTTTTTCTGTAGAAGCCTTTTTTCATTGATTTCTATACCAAGCTATACCCTCAGCTGATTGTGAAGGTAAAACACTAGAAAAAGTTTTCGCCTAAAGAAATAATGTAAGGGACTAAATATTTGTCCTTTAAAAGGGGTTATTTTGGATCAAATTTTATCCCAAGTGTAGTTATTGTGTCCCACATGGATACCATTCTCTTGTTGATTGTGCTATCTGGGGCCATCTCTTTCTCTCCCAGCTTATAACTAATACCCCATCTTGCTCTGCACACATAGAAAATCTTCCCTTTGGAATCAATGAAATTCAGATGGAAAAAGCAAGGAGAACAATGGGATCTGAACATTTTATTTCTGAATTTCTGGTTAGAGACTTTAAATTTGCTAGATTCATTGAGCATAGACAGAATGATTTTTAATCTCATTGAGGTATCCAGCACACAGTTTACATTTACTGAGTACCAGTGTTGTGGTGGTAAGTTTCTCTGAGTGAGAGTATACTCTGCGATACTCAAGACTAGCACTGTCCAACAGAGATACAATGCCAACCTCACACATAATTTAAAGTCTTCTAGTAATTACATTTAAAAAGCTGAAAAAGGATGCATTTTAATAGTGTGTTTTATTTAATCCAACGTATCTAAAATATTATCATTTCAATATGTAATCAAAATGTAAAAGATGGAGTATTTTACACTTTTTATTGCACTAAGTCTTCAATACTCAGTGTGTATTTTCTGCTATCTAAATTTGGACTAGCCACATTTCAAAACCACATGTGGTTAGTAGCTACCATATTAGATAGCTCAGCTCTGAAGGATAATAAGTATAATAAAATTAGTGCATATTCTGCATATCTACATAGCTATATATAATTTTAAAACATTTCCTACTTCCAACAATGTTAGATTTTCTGAACATGAATATTTTGTTTTTAATTAGATTCTGAAGTCTCATAGGTACTAAGACATGTTATAGATGATGGTTATAAGAAATAAATTTAATTTAAAACATATTAAAATACAGGCACAGCTTTTTTATGTGTAGATTTATCCACATATATCAACTGAGTTTCTTTGTCTTTTCTTAATTTTGATCTATAGCTATTTTTGCAAAGACTTCATCACCTCTTAATAGCTTAGGATTCTTAATCTTTCTTTTTAAACATATTGAAAGAATGAATTCAAGAGCCCAGCAATTTTAGAGACAACGTTTTGAACTTTTCACTGTTAGTTTGATGCCCACTTCTGACAGGTGTGGTTTTTAATTTACATTTAGAAATACATTTGCTTTTCCCTTGATTATTTGACTGCTATTGAGATAAATGCAGGATATTCTTCATTAGTCTCACTTTTTCTTTCTATTTAAAATTCCTTTCAATTCAAATTCACCTTTGAAGACTCAGTCTGGATTATCTCCTAAAACTTCTGCTAGAATAGACCCATAACATTCTTGGATTTGACATGAAGTCTTGTTTTCTTCACATGTAGATAAATGTTCTTTCACAGTGTTGGAAAGGCACTGTTTCTCAGTGACCTTTGAATTCAGAGAGTGAACCTGGACTTCACTGGTTGTAAGACTAGGTATGGAAATCTGTCACTAAGCTGCACAGCATCCAGGAGATTGTGCCTCACTGTTCTAGTTTTCCCAGCTCCCCTTCGTAATGCACTAATTCTTGGGGAAGAGATAGTATCTTTTTGTGAAAAATAGCCACTGGGTTAAGTGGCACTCAAGTGCAATTACTACTAGGGAGAGAAGTGAGGAAAGATTACAAGGTTTTAAGTGGTTCTTTGATAAAAAATAGAGAATTTGGATAAATCGAAAGTAGGATATGGAATATTGACACAGAGATGTGACAAACTGCCATAAGGAAATTAAAAACAAAGTGATACCTGAAATTAGTTCAGAGTTCCTGTGGCTGAGAGGTTTCCATTTTTTTTTTTTTTGTAAGATTTTGTTTATTTATTTGACAGCCAGAGAGAGAGAGCACAAGCAGGGGGAGTGGCAGGCAGAGGCAGAGGGAGAAGCACGCTCCCTGGCTGAGTGAGCAAGGAAACCAATGTGGGGCTCCATCCCAGGACCCTGAGATCATGATCTGAGCTGAAGGCAGACACTTAAACTACTGAGCCACCCAGGTGTCCAAGGCTTCCATCTTTTAAGTCAGGGACCAATAAGCTTTTTCTATAAAGGTCCATATAGTAAATAGTTTAGTCTTTGTGGACCATATGGTCTTTGTCAGAACTATTCAAGTTTGTTATTGTAGCTCAGAAAGCAGTCACAGACAACATACAAACGAATATGGTTGTGTTCCAATAAAACTTTATTTATAAACAGATGGTCGGCTGGCTTTGGCCCATGTAGCCCAGTATAAGAAATAAACATGTACAAGTTCTGCCTGGCAGCTGATCTGCTACCTGGTGCCTGGGAATGCTAACTGCCTGGGAATATCCATACAATGGGAATGACTTTCTCCTGAATCGTATTTCCTGTAAGAAGACATGTGCTTCTTGTGCACATTTCCATACCCCAAACTAACTATTTTATTAGGTGAGGTACATGTCTCTAAGAGAGACTTGAAATTATAGTGGTTTGAGCATGAGAGTAACTTTCCATGTGTCAGCAGTATACGGCTGATATAGTGACTCCAGGTGTTACCCTACCATCATTCCCTTGTGGCTCCCCTTCACCCGGTCGGCCTTGGAACCAGCAGGAAGGGGAAAGAGCACAACCTGGAAGCTGCTCCCATCACTTCTTCTGATATCTCATTGGTCAGCTCTTAGTCAAATAGCCCCATCCATCTGCAAGAGAGGCTGAAGGTGGAGTACTTATTCTGGGCAGCTGTGTGCCCCATAAATTTCTAGAGCCTCTACTACTGCTACACAAAAGATGAATGTAGCTGCAGCTAGCTTTTCTGCTTTAATCTTATATTTACACAATAATTAAGAGCCCGAAAGAAGTTACTTCCATTTTAAAGTTCCATTTTGCTGTATTTCATGTGACAAATGATAGGCTGTTGCATTGAGAATAGAGGCCATTCTAAGTCTTCAGACACAAGTAACAGGAATCTACTATACATGGTTAGAATATTGTTTTATGTGGCAAATATCCTGCATACACTACTACTCTTCTCTTCTGAGCCCACAGTAGACAGTACTAATAAATCACAGCATTTTTTCCCACTGAACTCAGACTTGGCCTTAAAACCCTCTATATCCTTCTCTAGACAGCCTCTACCAATCAGGTAGTGTTGGCATGCCATCGGCAATTTATTTGCCTTTCTTGGCTTAAAGTTTTACCATTTTTCTTTTTGGGCCTTTGACACCAGTCTTATCTATAGATGGTGACATGGCAAATTATTAATTAAATGTTCTTTTTTGTCTTTTAAGTCAAATATCCTCTCTTAAGTTTTGTCAGATTTTCATCTTATTTCCAGATCATGATTAAATCTCAATTTTATATAACTGACTTTAGTTACAAAACCAAAGTTGAAATAATTTTATTCAACCTCTTAATTTTATAAATAGAGAAATTGGAACCCAAAAAAGGTGAAAGGATTTACCCATGGGGATATAGCAGCATTGAAACTAGACTCCTTAACCCCTGAGTCCTATTCTAGTACCTTTTCTTTGCGAAGATCAAATCAGAAGTAAGAAGAGTAATTAAACATCAGCAATATTTGTGGTGATAATTGGGTTGATTGATTAACAATGGAACTTTAATTTCTCAGGTTTCCATTTTTTTGTGTTTTTTTTTTTTGCATTTGTAGGCAAGAACCAACATACCTCACCTTTTCTTATGTAAAAGAAATGGTATCCCCAGCAACCCTTGCTCCCCTGTTTGACTGCTTCTAGAACTTTCCAAATTTTATAAAATGGATTTGCATTGTGAAAGATAGGATTTAAAGACTGCTTTCTAGGACATTCATATTTCCGTTATGTTAAAAGAATGGTGAAGCTGTTCTTGTAATACCTTAGCGTTTCCTGTTTTAATAGGATGCGTTTATGTGAGATTGTAAGTACTGACTTTTGTAGGACATTTTCCAGATGAATTTAGAATAGCAATTTGAATTCTTTTTAGCATATTTTGACCCATGGGTCTATTAGGTTATGTTGCTTCTCAGTTTATTCAGATCCCTTTGTCCAACCCAAATTGTTTGCGTTCTCTCAGGCAAGGCTGTACACTTCGGTGCTCCTTATGTGCGAACAGTTTCTCAGCAGGAGTGCTACTTAAAAGGCAACTCTACATGAAACATGAAAACTCTCATCAATAGGCAGGTGGAGTTAGATTATCTCATTCTTTCAAGAGCAGGAAAAAAAAAAAAAACCTCAGCAAAAATAAGTTAAAAAAAGTGAGACCAATTATAGACCAGGCAAAGCTAACTATAGTGTCTATAGCTAAGAAAGTATATATTAACTAAAACTAGATTTTAAAAGATTAACTATATCTTCCCATTAAACTTCAAGTCCATTAAGTACCAAAAATTATGGCACTTTCACATGACAGAGAAAATTAGCCTAGTACAACAGATCAAGGGAAATTTTGATAAGGGGCATTTCTTGATTTAACTATTAATTAAAATGCTTGAGACACTGAAGAATTTTCCTCTTTTCATCTTTCAATGTTGAGGGAAGAGCCTGAAAGCAGTAAAACTTCATGACTGTAACCAAAAGATAGTAAATAATTTCAGTGTGATGGACCTAAACCTTGAGCTTAGCTGCATTTACCAGACCTGGAAAGTTCTGTGTCCTCTGACACACAGGGAGGACAAAATCCTCCTTCATACTGAAACCAAGCTCAAGTAAATTTGGAAATGCCTGCTCATCATTCGCACACTCTCCCTCAATGCATGGTATCTATTTTTGTTTTGCTAATTCAAATTTGGCCCAACGAAATCTTTCTGAATAGATAAACAACTACTTATGTGCCCATGAGGCTCCATCAGTAGGTTCACTTTTTTAAAAACAAATATTTAATGAGCATTTACAACGAGTTAGGAAACATGGTACCTAAAGCTGGGAAAGTAAGAATCATAGCCCTTGGAAGCCCACCATTTCATGTGCTAGACAAACAAATGAGCAAATAATTTCAGTATGACATAGTTCAATTGCTGTGGAAGCAGCAAATTCCGCCCAAGTATTGACAGAGGAAACAAGGCTGGAGCTGGCTGAAAGGCTCTGAGACTTCATGAAGCAGAAAAGGTGGGCAAGAAATCAGAGGCAAAAACATTATATATAAAGGCATGGAATGGTGGCACCTGGGTGGCTCAGTTGGTTAAAGTGTCTGCCTTTGGCTCAGGTCCTTTGGCTCAGGTCATGGGATTGAGTCCCACATCAGGCTCCCTGCTCAGTGGGGAGCTTGTTTCTCCCTCCCACCCGCCACTCCTGCTTGTACTCTCTTGCCCTCTCTTTCTCTCAAATAAATAAAATTAATTAAAAAAAAAAGAAATAAGGGCATGGAAGTGTGAAAAAGCATATGGCCTTTGGTTGTAGAGTGTGGCAAGGATGTAAGGTGGGGGAGAGGGTATGGAAGGGAATTGTGTTCAATAATTTAGCAAATATGAATTGAGTGACTCTTTAGCCTGGGCACTGTGCAGGAATAAATGCAGCTTTGTCCTGGTACTTGAGACATTAACAAAGGAGACACAGGTCACAGATAAATTGCATTTGAGTGAAGACATAACAACAGAAGAAATGCCAGGTTCTTTTTCTTCACAAAGAAGTAAAAGCATCCTGTTGTTGGCAGGAATAGCTGCAAAGGTGAACAATAGCACATACCGCTTGTTTGCAAGGACCACACAGTATAGTGGGGGTGTCAGACATAGATCAAGTAGTTACAGCAACATGTATACGCCAGCAACTGTGACAAGTGTCATCCAGAAAGTACAGAGTCCTCGAGACCTATAGTGGGAGATTACGTTCTAATCAGGGAGGGTAGGGAAAATTATATTTATCACCCCTCTTCTTACACAATAATTTCTGCATGCCTGAATTCTTAATTTGCTTTATCTTAGAGTTCAAGTAGGTTTTGAAAGAAGGTTACCTGGGTAACAGCTTGTCAGAGCCCTTGTGTCTCTGAGAGAATATTTGCCTTCCACTTTCATAAATGACCAATAGCACTAGTATAGAAAAGTCCAAAGTTACAATTTCCTTTCTTAAAACTCTCCTAGCATTTGAGTCCTTGTCATATGACAATGTGATTTAGAATTGATGTTTCCTCTTTAGGTACATTTATTTTTATGACTGAATCTTACAGTTTTTTAAAAAGATTTTTTTAATTCATTTATTTGAGAGAGTAAGAGAGAACACCAGTGGGGTGGAGGGACAGAGGGCGAGGGAGAAGCGGGCTCCCTGCTGGGATTGGGGATCAATCCCAGGACCCTGGGTGGCAATCGCTCTCTTTGGTATTTCCCCACTCTTTGGTATTTCCCCCAAATGACCTGAAAACTTACATCTACACAGAAACCTGCACGATGTTTATAGCAACTTCATTCTTAGCTGCCAAAAGTTGGAAGGAAGGTCAATGGATAAATAAACTCTGGTACATCCAGATAATGGAATATTATTTAGTGCTAAAAAGAAGTGAGCTATCAAGCTCTGAAAAGACGTGGAAGAAGGTTAAATGTATATTACTAAGTGAAAGAAGCCGATCTGAAAAACTATGCATTATATGATTCTAATTATATGACATTCTAGGAAGGGCAAAACTGTGAAGATAGTAAAGGATCAGTGATTGCTAGGGTTTGTGGGTAGGGAAGGAGGAATAGGCAGAGCACAGAGGATTTTTAGGGCAATGAAACTCTCCTGTATGATATTACAATAGTGGATATATGCCATTATACGTTTTTCCAAATCCATAGACTATACAACACCAAATGACGTATTTATTAGCATAATACTCTCTAGTTCCATCCACGTCATTGCAAATGGCAAGATTTTATTTTTTGATGGCTGTGTAATGTTCTCTCGTGTATGTATACACCACATCTTCTTTATCCATTCATCTGTTGATGAAACAAGACAAAACTGGAGAAGGAGACAAATCATAAGAAACTTTTAATCTTAGGAAACAAACTGAGGGTTGCTGGAGGGGAGGGGGTACAGGGGGATGGGGTGGCTGGGTGATGGACGCTGGGGAGGGTATGTGTCGTGGTGAGTGCTGGGTGTTGTGAAAGACTGATGATTCACAGACCTGTACCTCTGAAACAAATAATACACTATATGTTAATTAAAAAAAATTTAAAAAGAGAAAAACACAAATTTGTCTACCAGAATATTCTTAGAATAATACCATAAAATTAGAGATTACTCAAATATCAGTAGGGAAAAAGTTACTTAAAGTACATCCATACCTATCAATGCATGGGATACTATGGATTTGTGTTTTAAGAAGTGATTTGTTTTTTTAAGAAGTAGATATATGTATATGGATATGAAAAAAATGTCCATGACAAATCCTTGGGCAGAAATAGCAAGATATAAAACAAAAACCAAAACAAAATAAAGCAAAGAATATATAACACCAAGCTTGAACCCAAATTTTAACTACGGACTTTGTAGTTAAATGTGTTTGTAGATGATGTGTTAATGTATGTCCGCTGCCATGCAGGGCGTTAATAGTGGGGAAGGCTGTGCAAATGTGGAAATCTCTATACCTGCTTAATTTTGCTGTGAACCTAAAAGTGCCCTAAAAAGTAAAGTCTATTTTAAAAAATCAAAACAAATGAATGAAATTCCCTGTACATAAAAAAACTCTTACTAGGAAATCTATATTTTGCCCAAACTGCTATATCTTCATAGATATTTTGGCAGTAACCTGGAATTGCTGTTTTGAGGAAATTTAGATATAATCCTCAGCCAGACCTTCCCTCTACTTTTATAATCATCTTTATTATGGTGTAATCTTTATGTTTCTTGAGGATGCAATGCAAAGCCCTAGGGGAAGGGTTTGAGTGTTGTCACAATCATTTTCATTCTACCTACAAATCTTTTAAGATGGGGGTCCATGAATACATAGCTCTCTCATATAATTTATGAGTTATTTTCTATGTAGGAATTACCAGTATATTTCAAATTAAAATTAATGTACTCTTACAGTCCTTGCTGCCAACAGATGAAATATTTTTAAGTGACATGTATTTCTCTCTTTGCATCTTATCCTGGAAACTTGTGTCTCTTCCCTTTAAATATGTGGCATTTGGTTCCCAGATTATTTTTTTCACCTTTATTTTTTTTGAAGATTTTATTTATTTGTTTGAGAGAGAGAGAGTATACAAGCGGGGGTGGGGGGAAGAGGCAGAGGGAGAAGCAGGCTCCTCCCTGAGCAGGGAGCCCAATGTAGAGCTTGAGCTTGATCCCAGGACCCTGGGATCATGATCCCAGGCAATGGCAGATGCTTAACCAACTGAGCCACCCAGGCTCCCCTTTTCTCACCTTTATTAAGATATAATTTACATGCTATAAAATCTGCTCACTTAAAATATACAATTCAATTTTTAGTATATTCACAGAGTTGTGTGACCACGACCAAAATAAAATTTTAGAACCTTTTATCACTACCTTCCCACCCAAAATCTCACATACATTACCAGTCATTACCCTTCGCCCCTTTCCCAACCCTTGGCAAATAATAATATGCTTTCTGTCTCTATACATTTGCCTACTCTAAACATTTAATATAAATGGGACCATACCTTATGTGGTCTTTTGTGATTGGCTTCTTTCACTTAGTATGTTGTCAGAATTCACCTTGTCTTGGGGCGCCTGGGTGGCTCAGTCAGTTAAACGTCTGCCTTTGGCTCAGGTCATGATCCCAGGGTATACTGGGATCAAGCCTTGAGTCAGTTTCCCTGCTAGTTGGGAGCCTGCTTCCTCCTCTCCCGCTACCCTGCTTGTGTTCCCTCTCTAGCTGTCTTTCTCCATCAAATAAATAAAATCTTAAAAAAAAAAAAAAGATTCATCTGTTCTGTATAGCATGTATCATTGCATCACTTTTTAATTGTTAAATAATGTTCCTTTGTAACAATTTGAGGAATGCAAACAGATTTCCAAAGTGACTGTATTATTTTACATTTCTACCCACAAAGAAGAAGGATTTCAGTTTTCCTGTTTTCTCATCAGCATTTGATATGGTCTGTGTGTGTGTGTGTGTGTGTGTGTGTGTGTGTTTGTTTGTGTATTGTTTTTGAAGGTGCTTATATATTATTTACAAATCTTTTCTCCCAATCTGTGGGTTGTATTTTTACTTTCTTTCTAGTAGCACTTGCAGTACAAAGGATTTAGCTTTATGTAGTTCTATTTACCTATTTTTTTCATCTTTTCTTACTTGTGTTTTGGTGTCACATTTAAGAAACCATTGACTACTCCAATGACATGAAGATTTATTTCTCTGTGTTTCCTTCTAAGAGTTTTATATTTGTAGCTCATTCATTTAGATTTTTGATCCATTTTGAGCTCATTTGTGTATAAGTGAGATAGTCCAAATTCATTACTTTGCATTGTGGTTATCTAGTTGCCTTAGTATCATTGAAAGACTAATCCTTCCCCTTTCAATTATCTTCGCAGCCTTGTTGAAATACGGTTGACCACAAGAACATAAGTTTATTTCTGGACTTTCAGTTCTGTTGAATTGATGTATATATCTATTCTTATGCCATACCACATTCTTTTGATTACTCTATCTTTGTGGTAACTTGTGAAATTTGGAAATATGGGTATTCCACCTTTGTTCTTCTTTTCCAAGATTGCTTATTCTGGGTCCTTTGGATTTCATATGAACTTTAAGATCAGCTTGACAATTCCTGTGAAAAAACAGTATTTTAAGAATCGCAATGAATCTGAGCATCAATTTTGGGATTACTGATATTTTAACAATAAGTCTAATGGTCCATGAATATGGGATGTCTTTCCATTTATTTAGATCCTCTCTAACTTCTCAGTAATATTTTATAGATTTCAATGTAGAAGTCTTGAATTTCTTTTGTTAAATTTATATCTAAGAATTTTATTCTTTTTCACAGTATTTTACATGGAATTATTTAATTTCATTTTCAAATTCCTCATTGATCATATATAGAAATAACTGATTTTTTGTATATTGATCATGTATCTTGCAACTTTGCTGTCATTATTTATACATTATATACAAATAATTTTATTTCTTCCTTTCTAATATGGATGCCTGGTGTTTCTTTTTCTTGCCTAATTTCCCTGGATACAACCTCTAGTACAACATGGAATAAAAGGGGCAAAATCAGAAAAAAAATCTCTGTTATGTTTCTGATTTTAGAGAGAAACCAGTTTTTCACTATTAAATATGACTTTAGGTGTGGGTTTTTCACTGATGTTCTTTATCAGCTTGAGGAGGTTCACTTCTGTTCCTAGCTTGTTGAGTGTTTCTATCATGAAAGGGTGTTGGATTTTGTTGGCTGCTTTTTCCATATCTATTGAGTTGATTATGTTGTTTTTCCCCCTATTTTATTAAAATAAATTTCCTATTTTGAACCAGCTTTGCATTCTTGGGATGAATCCCACTTGGTTATGGTGTATGATCCTTTTATATGTTGCTGAATTTAGTTTGCTAAAATTTTGTTGGGGATTTTTGCATCTATATTCATAAAAGACATTGGGATATAATTTCATTTTATTACATCATCTTTTTCTGGTTTTGGCAAAAGTGAAATAATGACTGTACAGAATTAATTGAGAAGTGTTTTCTTGTATTTTTGAGTGAGTTTGTGAAGGATTGGTTTTCTTCTTTAAAATATTTAGCAGAATTCATCAGTGAAGCCATCTGAGCCTAGGTATTTCTTTGTGGTAAGTTTTATTTTTTATTATTTTTTATTTTTTTAAAAGATTTTATTTATTTATTTGACAGACAGAGATCACAAGTAGGCAGAGAGGCAGGCAGAGAGAGAGGGGGAAGCAGGTTCCCTGCTGAGCAAAGATCCTGATGTGGGGCTCAATCCCAGGACCCTGGGATCATGACCTGAGCTGAAGGCAGAGGCTTTAACCTACTGAGCCACCCAGGAGCCCCTGTGGTAAGTTTTATGTTACTATTTCTGTGTGTTTATTTGTTATAAGTCCACTTAGAGTTTTCATTTCTTCTTGAGTAGGTTTTGAGTAAGTCTTTCTAGAGATTTTCCTATTTTATCTAAGTTATCAAAATGTTGACAAATAATTTTTCATAGTATGCTTTATAGTCCTTTTATTTCTGTAATGTCAGGTTATTAATTTGAGATTTCTCTTCTTTAATATAGGTACTTAAAGCTATAAATCTCCCTCTGAGCACTGCTTTCTCAGCCTGCCATAAGTCTTGATATATTGTGTTTTTGTGTTTTGATATGTTTGGGTTTTGGCCATCAAAGGAACTGAGAAAGAATGGGTGGTGAGATAGAAGGAAACCTAAAGAGTTGGTTTCACGGAAGCCAAAAGATTAACATTTTTCAAGAAGAGAGTGCAACTCCAAAGACTAATGTTGAGAGTAAAATGAGGTCAAAGAAGTGAAGGTTTTCCTTGGTATAATGGAAGTTGTTGATGGTTGGTTATGAACAGTGGTGTTGGGTTGGAAGGGAAGACAGAAGCCCTACGGAAGGGGCCAAAGAGATGACTAGAAGTGAAAACATAGGCAATAACTATTAGACAACTACTTTCATAAGTTTTGTTGTAATGTGGAGCAGAGAAATATGAGCAGTCTTTGGGGAGGGATGCAAGATCACAGGAACACTTGTTAAAGATGGGGAATCTTAGAGCATGCTTGCATGCTGATAGAAGTGAGAAAGACTAATGAATCAAAAGAGTTGCAGAGGTCCTTGAGAAGGAGAGAGAGGATGGGAAACATCCATGTGTTTGCCTTTGATGGGAACATAAAAACTTCTTCCTAACAGGAAAAAGGCAGAGCATTTGGGTACAGATGCAGGTAGAGGTGATGATGGAAAAAGCGAGAATTCCTGTATAATTGTGGCTAGCTTGTCAGTGAAATATGAACTGAAATCAGCAGTTAAAAGTTAGAATGGGTTAGAGGGAATATTGGAGGTCAGAAAACATATGAAAAGGTGTTAAATGGAACTTTTGGGGGAAGTTTGCTTCTAAAAAACATATTAGATTTGCTGGGCATTTTTTTTTTTTTTTTGATAGCCCATTTTGAATTTAAAAGGAGCCCAGTTAGCACAGCTGTGTTTATTTTCTAAGGGGCAGCCTCAGAGTAGGTAGATAGTTTTAAGTATAATTGATTGTTCTCTCAGGTAAGTGAATAGAGGATCACAAAGCAATGATCTGCTAAATGGGCGCTACCCTGCACACACAGACATGCCACACTCCTTCACATACATCGTACACTCCCACGTGCATGCATATACACACACATCACACTTCTATACACACGCTCATCACACTTACAAGTACTACCCCACTTAATTTTTACAATAACCCTCCAATAGCATTTTACTACTGGTTTTGAAGTATCTGAAGATTGAAGCACACTTGTAGTTTCCACTATATGGATCACTCTCCACTCTGTTCTTTCAAAGTTTTCAACATGATCATGAAATAAAGTAGAGCCACTGCTGGGATTCCATTTGAGTCATCCCTTTAGTGTAATTTGCCTTGGAGCTCTTTCCTCTGACACCTAGCCTACTACTGTTCTGGCTGTCCCAGGACCTCTTCATGCACTGGACCTTCTCCAGACTTTTCTCCACACCCACCAACTACCCCTATTGTCTCATCAGTATAGCTGGATTTCAGGCTCTGCTCCTCATTGGCTGTGGAACTACTATGTAGTATGGGAGCAATAATAATTTGTTCTGAGGATTTAAGAGTATAATGCATGGAAAGTGCTCAATTCTGTGTACATGGCATGCATTCAATAAAATGTCACTCTTTTTCTGTCCCTTAACCTCAGTCTCAATATCTCTTCCTGTGTTATTTGTTCTGGTCATATTGCCTGAAGGATCTTCATTTAGCTAACTATTTTGTTTTTGTTTTTTACTACTATAATTTAATTCTTGGTGATAGAATTTTCAGAATTGTTTAAAGATTTATTTATTTATTTGAGAGAGGGTACGGAAGAGGGAGAGAGCATGAGCATGAGCAGGGAGGGGGCAGAGGGAGAGAATCTTCAAGCAGACTACTCCCCGCTGAGTGCAGAGCCTACAGGGGGCTGGATCTCATGACCCGTGAGATCATGACCTGAGCCAGAACCAAGAGTTGGGCACTCAACTAACTGAGCCACCCAGGCGTCTCTAGAATATTTTTAAAAGATTTTATTTATTTATTTGACAGACAGAGATCACAAGTAGGCAGAGAGGCAGGCAGAGAGAGGGGGATGCAGGCTCCCCACTGAGCAGAGAGCCCGATGTGGGGCTCAACTTCAGGACACTGGGATCACGACTTGAGCCAAAGGCAGAGGCTTAACCCACTGAACCACTCAGGTGCCCCGCATCTCTAGAATTTTAAGTTTAATAGTGTTCTTCTGGAAATAATGTCAGAATCTACAATTGACTCTAATAGGACTTCAGGTGGACAGATGAGTTATATTTGGAGCATATAGATCTTTCCACTTGACTCAAATCCTACAGAAGGACTGACTTTGATTATCAAGAATTAAACTAAACTGTAACACTGAGCACAAAAAATTAGATTTTTTTCATGTCTTGGTTGTTAGAGTATTTCCTAAGTTAGTGAGTTATTAGGCCTTTTAAAACATCACAGATTTGTGCCATATCCAGAGTCTTTACAATGTAACAGAACAGAATTGCAATATCATAAAATAGGTGTTATGTCACTGACATCAATTCAAGAGCATCTCTTTAAAAAGCATCACCTTGGGAATGTGGTTGGGACTATCACTCTCATTTCCCTTTTCACTACCGTGACATTGGCTGTCACAGTGGCTCCTCAAGTCCCACGTGGTAAGTCACTCTTGGTCTTAGAGGACAGGAGGTTTTACATAAAGGGGCCTCGTTTACTACCTTATTTTTCCTGCACCAATTATTATTCACTATTTTATTTTGACCATAAGACAAATGGCTAAGGTTAATCCTGAGTGGTGTTGGAGCAAAATGAACACACTCTTGCTTTTTAAAAGTTGTACTGTTGAGCACATTTGCTTTCTGTGACATGTGACATGTAACAGAACTATTCAGAAGCAAAGCTGAGACCTTGTGCTTTGATCTTTTACAGTTCCCTTTTATTCTTAGTTCTTAGCAATGGTAGCAAATTATATGTTATTGAAGACTTTATATTGGCATGTGCAAACAATACTATACTTGTACTGTGTAGCAATGGTAGCTCATATTCTGTGTGGAATATAAGCCCCCTTCCAGACATTACAGTCATGTGGTATTATGCATGCAAAGCCATGTTCCTATGGTTTTGATGCTCTGGGAAGTAGCAGACTGTTTTCTTAATTCTCATAAGTTGAATTTCCCCCTAAAGACTCATTAGGAAAAGACATGTTGAAACGTGTGGTGTCATTACACGATTGTTCTCACTTGGCGACAAGCAACAAAAGAAGAAAAACATTTCTGACAATTTCTGAAATGCGATCATTAGAAATCACTCTCTGAAATTAATGAGATGCTAGAGAAAACCAAGAGCTTAATAGATCATATCATGTGTGCAGCTTGATGAGGGCTTTAAGTGGGGATGTGATCATGTGCCAAGTGAACGCAACAGTTTTCATGATCATCTACTTTTCTCACTTAATGAAAATCAAGCAGATCTACCACGATAAACATTGAAATGATTACAGAATATTCTGACACTCAGGAAATTATATGGAATGAACAGCTAAAGCTTTAGTCTTACTCACCTACGGACCATCTTGTTTGTTTTCTTATTTTAAGATGAGGAAATATTTTAAAAATCAGCTAGAAGGTAAATTCTCCCACCCAAACAATTGAGTCTCCCATTTAGTGTTTCTTGTTTTTTCCCATCTGTTGACTCTTGGCATCTCCCCTGCTGCTCCTGGTCCCCACCTGGCCCCGGCTTGATTCTTCTGTTGCCTGTCTGTCTCCATGGAGACAGACTGCTTGGAGGAAGGAACCGTGAACAGTATCCAGAGGCATGCCTCACCGGACCCTCCGTGGGAGCAGCTTCCCTTTGATCGCAGTGCAGAAAGGGGCAGTTATCTCTTCTTAAGACAAGCAAAATGTGTTTAGGACCTACATTTCTACCCTCATGTATTTCTGCAGATGTAACTCAACAAAGCCCGGAGAGGAGAGACGGGGCACCATCTGTTTTCCATGGTGCTTCCGTGTCAGGAGAGCCTCGACAATTGTCAGGAGGACCCAGAGGGAAGGAGAGAGAGGGATAGAAGATAAGATAAGAGAATGAAAGGGTTTCCAATGAACAGACACCAGCAGTCCAACTGTGCAAGGGAAAGGTTGTTAACTAGACACCTGTGAAATATATGGCAACTGTGTATATATTTCCCCATAAAATACACAATTATTCTGAACAGAAAAGTACTAAAATGCATAAAGAATTTGTTTCTTAATGACTAGAGGAACTGGGTCATTAAAAATGCCACAAAAAATTGCTTATTTTACAGAGGAGGCACCCAGGTTTATAGGAAAGCATAAATTTGCCAAGAGCCCAGTGTTATGGGGGGGGGGTGTCTCACATGTTGCACTTTCTTCTTTTTTTGTTTCTACCCACAGTAGTACTTTTCATGCAAGCACATCAGCACAGTTTTGTCATTAGATTTTTAGACCTATATGAAAAGCTAAACTTGCTTATGAAATAGATAATAGTGTTGAAATTTAAAGAAAAAACATAAGTACATGAGATCAACATTGTACAAATGCCAATTGTTATCATTTCTGGGTGTCAAAAAATCACTCTGATATTTGAGACACCAGAACTAAGAGCTGAACACTTTTGTTTTCAAAACACTCTTGTGCAAAAGATGTCATTATCTTTCTGGTGTGCACTGTTAGCTGTGGACACCTGGTAAATTCAGAATTTGATTTTGACTCACTCTATCGTACTGGCATTCACTCCAATTTGCAGTTATATCTTTCAGAATTACTGCTTTTTAAGTTGGACATTTTCCTGCGGTTTAGATCTCTACCTTCTAGATTAACAAAAAGAAGCATCTATAAAACAATAATGAATAACATGTATAATTTGCGTTATGGTTTACTGAGCCTCTCAGAATATGCCTGATTTTATTTGCGTCTTAGAGGAAAGCTGAAAGATGGGAATAGTTGCAACAACCAAAGCCCAGAGAAGTTAAGCGATTTGCCCAATGTCACACAGCTAGTAAGTGACAGATCTCAATCCCAGTTCTTTTCCCTTCAGAGCCTATGCAACCCTCCATGCTCATTAATGGTTTCTTAATGCTGAGAGTCACTCAAGTGTTAGATTATAAATCACTAGAGGGCAGAAATCGGATTCTATTGCTCACCGGAGTGGTGCCTCTGTATATTTGCTGTGTGCCCTCCAGGGTAGAGAGAATTTCAGCTGTACTCATCTACCACAAGACATAATAATTCCTATGAATTTTCTAGGAACGGAGATGAAAAATCTCTTCAGTTTCAGCACTGTTTCTTTGGTATTTATGTAGTGCCTGCCAAAAACAAGTAATCAGAAACAAGTAGGTCTTAGAATCCTGAGAATCTAACAAAGCTGTTTTTCTCTTCATGTTGGGAGGAGGAGAGGGTGTGTTACTGAGGTAGTCCTGTTCTCTGTGCTTAATAATGCTAGTGGGCAACAAGAAAACCTGCCCAATCAGCTCTTGACTCATAGGGCTTGTTCATTTTCTCACTGTTCATAATTTAGCAAACATTAATTGAATATTAAGCATTGTGCTCCGTAGATACAAAGCAGAATAAAAACATTGTCCCTAGCATTAAAGAGTTAATCGTCCAAAATATTCACCACCGTATGAACTTCTAAAACCAATGGATCTATCTAATATTTTGTGAAAAATAGAAGCTGAAACCCTGGGAAGTCATTAAAACCTGGCTGTTTCAAATCAACCAGCCAGCGACAAAGCTAGGAAACATATCTAATATGTCCAGCAGGCTGATCTCCATCACTTAACTACCTTGTAAAAAAAAAAAAAAAAAGAGATTGCATCATTTCAGGATGAAGAGTAATGCCGATTATTGGCTAATTTTGGCTCTCAGGGCTTCATTATCAAATGCACTTCCTGAGAGCCCTGTATTTCCTGGTGTAAGTGTGGCACATGACGTACTTGTAACCAAGGAACTCGGCTCAGCCCAAGCGCTTCTCCCTAATAGGGAGCATGCCAAGTAAACAAGCACTTCGCTGCACTGTGTGTAAGAAAAGGAATGGAAGGATTAATTCACTGGCCCTAATATCTTTAATCCAATAATTCACAAACAAACCACGCCATTTGGGTTTCAGCAGCCGTAATGGTATAACCATTGTTGACTTTTATTAGTGTGTAATTAACTCTGTAGTGTGTCAAGATGACAGTTGTGACTTTCTGTCCATTCAGAGATGCCCACAGACCTCAGTTTCATGGCTAGTTTGTGATACTCTTTTAACACTTTGATGGCCAAGGCCAACATTTGTGACCATGTTGATGGGGAGCAGTAATGGGTATATTTATTACAAGGCACACAGTATGTATGTATGTGTGTATTCATGTATGTAGTTATCTTCAACTGGTTTCAAGTTCTGAGGCAAAGCTGAGTGTGGGATTTGGAGATGGCTGTGGTGGGTCATGGGGAGTAGAGCTGGGTTGTCCCTTAAGCCAGTACTCTCAGAGTCAGGACCTCTTTCAGCTGGCTTCTATTTCAGCCTGCTGATGTTCCGAAGATGATTGAATCAATGTACCACGCTCCTTAGCCGAGGCCTGTCCCAAACGACCCGGTCATCTCTGTCCATGACAGCTTCTTGCTATTCCAGGACTCTCAATTCTTGAGCTCACCAGACCATTGCCGCTGCTACAACTTTTGTCAATTTTGTGGAACAGCCACATCCCTACGGACTCCAGCTCCCGGCCAGTCCCAGAACATGGAATTCCGTCTTTGCAGGGCTCATGGCGGTGTGTGCCTCCAACACACAGGGACCTCTCCTCCGGGTCTTCTTCCTCTTCTCGCCTCTGAGGCCTCACAAGTTTGGGGGCCCCAGAAGGTACCCCAGGTATCTTGCTCACTGTTGTATCTCTTTAGTGCAGGGCACAGACTGAGCCTGCCACTTGCTATACCCATGGTAACCTTTTAATGCCATCCTTAAAGCCCAAGCCCTTTAAGTGCTGCATGGACCAGAGGTCCTAGCTAGACTGCAAGGATGCATGTCTTTTCTCTCTTTTAAAAGCCTCTCCTTTCTGTTGCAGTGACTACTTAACACTTTCCTCATCACCACTGTAGGATGAGTTGCCTCCTTTTTGGGCCTCATGCAAATAGATGGTTAATTTCCAGTCTCTCACTGAACCCTGGGCCAAACATACTGTTCGTAGGAGGCTAGAAAGTTGCTTTTATAAATGGTGGTCTCGGTGTTCACCAGTGTGTAATATGCAGTTAGTAGTCCTAGAATAGAGTGAAAGTTATTAGCCTTGAGGGCCTTAAATGAACTTGAGACTTTAACCTCATTAGCTTTATGCTCAGGAGCACAAGGCAGCTACCTCATATATCAACCTAAAGTTTGTCAAATTCTTGAAAACTTTGAGATTGTTTAGTAAAAATGAGCAGAGATGGAAGCTTAGATGGTTTTCTGGGTAATAGATCTTGTTTCAGAGCTTTTTTTTTTTTTTCCCCTAGTGCAGCTTGAGAACCACCTGACAGTAATTAAATTATTCTAACATCACACTCCCACCTCCCACACACATTTTCCCCTTTTGTTTTGTTATTTGGTGGTGTGTGCAATTATCTTCTTTTAAGAAACAAGCACAGCCACCCACAGCTACACGTGTTAGCTGTAAATCTGAACTTGTGGCAGTGGGAAGGAGGCATCCTTTCCCCTTTTTCTCACAGGTTGTAAACTGGTTATTCACATTTTCTTTGATGAGAATTTTAAGCACCGAGTACCGTCTTCATGAGCACATGCAGCAGATGGTGGAGAATATCGTGTGATGGGGAACGCTGGCCAATTTCTTTAGCTATTTTCACCTCCTGAAAACACTCCAAAGAAATGCAACGGCATATTTTATGGGTGTGTCTTTACACGACCTCTTTCCTTAAACATGAATATAATTTGCTGATGTGTTCACTTTAATATAGATTCATTTGGGGGATGTCTCTGCCGTAAGTGATCTTGTAGCATTTTCAAATAAAATTAGACTTCTGTTGAAAGCTCTCCTGGGTGTTGCCGCCTAGGAATTAACCCAGCTGTTCCTTCTCTTCACTCAGTCAGACTATGAGACAGGAGGAAATGAAGCGAGATATTTAGATGACCCCTAATGACCTTCATGAACATTATCTGTGTGATGAAATAATCTGCATAGAGGAAGAAAGCAATTTCCAGGTCACTCAACAGGCTCTGTGAACTAACTCCACCCTTTACTAGCCTAGGGGCTCTAGGTCTATTAGACTCCACATCTTTCTGTAAAATGAATATAACCAATACTACCTCCTTGGGTTTTTGTGAGGTTAATAAGACATTAGGTAGAGCTCCCTCCCCCCATAAAAATGCTCAATAAAAAGTAGTGAAGCTGATGGCAAATGATAAGGAAATATGAACACACATCTGGCTGCTATGCCTAGGGCTTGCTTCCTGCAGATGTATCTCAAAGTTTCCTCGTTTGGGGAAAGTCCTCTGCTAGACAGCAACCCAGCAATTGAAAACGCTATCTGGACTTTTTCCTTCCTGATATACTCCCTTATTTCCAACTATTGCTTCCAGAGAACATGCAGATTCATAAATTGACTCCAAAGTTTAGTTTCAGGGGAGTTTAGAGCCACAGAGCTTTGGGGTCGTAAGAGAGCTCCCAGTGAAAATGGTAATGGTTAGCTACAGCAGCAGGAAATTTGCAGTGAAACAGTGGGATAGACAAGTGACTGGATGACATCACTCACCATTTTGGATGTTTGCAACTGGCGAATTCAACAATCAATGGGTAAGGATAGTATGCTATTTTACTATCATCGCTATTTCCATTAACACAACTAGCTTCAGTGTGTCTGTGTGTATGTGTATGTGTATGTGTATGTAGGATATCTGGCCCCCTCATGTCATGATTTTTATTTATTTTTATATTATTCAGCATAAAGAACTTTCAGAATTCTTTGTTTTGGTTTATCCTTTTATATATATATATACACATTTGTGCATGTACATATACATATATATGTATATATATATATATATACACACACATCATATAATGTATAAGTATATATATGAATATATACAAATCTTAAATGGACAGAGAATAACTTTTTGGAGTGCGACAAATTCTTTGTATAGATTTGTCCTTGGATTTGCTCTGAATATCCAAATAAGGTTTCAAATGACCTCTTGTAAAGTCACTTTTGTTTCATTTGTATAGACATTTCATCTCTCCAGTCCAACAGTTGTACATATAGATTTTTACATTTAAAATGTTTGGATCAATTTTCTTTAACTTTGGAAAAGTGGTAATAATTCATCCATTAAAACATCAATACTAGAAGCAAAGGTCGGTTGCTTACAAAAAGACAACAGTGATTTAGAAGAGTAATAAACCAAATACTTTTTCTGGTGTGGACAGTGATCAATAAGCTGATGCAAACACAAATTCAGAGAGGAAGGAAGTCGTGGAGGAAGTTAATAAAAGTTTTTATTTCCAGATGACAATTCTAGCCTCACATGTATTTGGAAATATTTCACTTTTTTTGGTTTGTTCAGTGTAAGGTTCCTCTTCCCTTCATCCCTGAAACAGTGAAGGTGTTTAAGAGGCCACAGTTTAAAAATGCAGATGGCCTTTGCGTTGTAAAGCCTATGTTAATGCCTTCGGTGACTTAAGGCTGGTAGAGAAAGAAGCATGAGGCTCGTCTATAATTTTAGCCCTGCAGTGTCTAATACAGTAGCCACTGGCTAGATGTGACTATTCAAATTTAAATTAATTTAAATTTAATTTAAAATTCAGTTGTAGTAGCTGCATTTTCAGTGCTCAGTAGACCTATTTGGCGAGTAGGTTTTGTATTGGACCATGCAGAGATGACCATGTCTATCACTTGAGGCAGTTCTATTGGACAACACTGCTCTAGGGACCAATATAAGGAGTCATAGAGCATAGAGTAGTGTGAATCAGGAGACCCTTTAAAAAGAAAAGAGGTCGGGGCGCCTGGGTGGCTCAGTGGGTTAAGGCCTCTGCCTTTGGCTCAGGTTGTGATCCCAGGGTCCTGGGATTGAGCCCCACATGGGGCTCTCTGCTCAGTGGGGAGCCCCTGCTTCCTCCTCTCTCTCTCTCTGCCTGCCTCTCTGCCTACTTGTGATCTCTATCTGTCAAATAAATAAATAAAATCTTAAAAAAAAAAAAAAGAAAAGACAGGTGAGATACAGTATTATTGACATTATAATCTAACCAAGGCCAAAGTTTTGGATATTTATATAAGCAGAAGCAGTGTAAGAAGTCCTCCAGATGGTCCAGGTGGGCAGGTAGCTATCACAACAAACAACCTGTGAGTGTTGCAACCTGTTCACCAGGGTTCTGAGGCATGCTAGGTCCAGCTGTCAGAGTACCTGGAAGCCAACATAGCATGGCAACCTCATTGTCATCCCCAACTTGTGATTCTGAAGGCACATCTAATATCTAGCCTGAGGGAGGACTGTGCACCCAGAGGCCAAAGCTGGGGTGGACACGTCACAGATCATTGCTGGGAGAATTCATTGACAAAGCTATGAGCAAAACCGAGGAACTGGGTGCAAGGGAAGCTTCTAGAGGATGGGATGCCCATCAGGCTGGATGCATTAATATGTGACTCAGAGAGGCTCCTGACTTTGCTTACTCCCTAATTTTATCTAGTCTTGGTTCAAGGTAAGACAGAAAAAAGATTAGACTACTCCTTGAGACCACTTTTGGATTAGACTAAATTCTTTGGAACTTTTGGAGACATTTCTTCAGAACTTTTGGAGACGTTTTGCTCTCCCCGTATGCTATCATTCATTCTCTCACTCCTTTACTCATTTACCAAATATATGTTGAGTGCCCATTATGTGCCAGGGATAATATAGGAAGAAAACAGGAATTTTGCCTGTTTTCCCTAGTGGAGGGAAACAGACAATTAACAGAAAAAAGAATTGGTAGACTGTACAGTGTATCAAAGGGTAATAAAGCAATATGGAGAAAAAGATAGTAGGACAGGGAGCCGGGAAAGTTGTGATTTTAAACAGTCATAGAAGGCACACTGATCTTGAAATACCTCAGGGAAATGGAAGGTGTGCAGAGACCTACAGCAGGCAAAGAGACAGTCTGTTGTAGATACGTGAGGGAAATGAGCTCTCACCTGAGGAAAGAGCTGGGTGTTGTTCCCCTCTCTTGTTCCGGGAACAGCAAGCAGCTGTGAGGAGGGTGTGATGGCAGAACATCAGTAAAGATCACTTTTAATGTTAGTAGGCCAACGAGGACTTCACCTTTTTCCTTAAATGATTTTGGAAGGAAGCCTGTGGAGGATTTTGATCAGGGAAGTGACATGACCTGATTTACATTTAAAAAGAATATGGATGTGGTTTGGGAATATTATGCAAAGAAACAAGATGGGAGCAGGGAGATCTGTAAGAGGTTAGTACAAAGATTCAGAGAGTGATGATAATGGCTTGGAACAGAGTGACAACAGTGAGGCAATATTTCTCAAACATTTTGGTCTCAGAGCCTGTTTATATTCACTTCTAAGAATTATTGAAGACCTCAAAAAGTTTTAGTTGATGTGGATTCTATCTATCAATTTTTATCATGTTAGAAACTAAAACTGAGGATGTTAAAAATGCATTTATTGATGGGGTGCCTGGGTGGCTCTGTTGATTAAGTGTCTAACTCTTGATTTTGGCTCAGGTCATGATCTCAGGATCCTGAAATCAAGCCCCATATTGGGCTCTGCACTGAGTGTGGAAGCCTGCTTGAGAGTCTCTCTCTCCCTCTGCCCTTCCCCCCCAACTCATGCACTTGCTCTCTCTCTTAAAAAAAAAAATTATTAATTCATGTAAAAATGGCAGTAATAAATCTATAATATATTAACATTATTATGAAAAATAAATGTATTTTCCAAAAGAAAAAGAGATTTGTGAGATTATTGGCATTGCCTTAGACTTTTGCAAATCTCTTTAATGTTTGGCTTTATAGAAGACACCTAGAGTCTCATATTTGCTACTGCATTCAATCTATTATGATATATTGTTCTAGTTGAAGTCTATGAAGAAAATCTACTTTTACAGAGATATGTACTTGGAAAACAGAAGAGTTTTTAGTTAATAGTGGATATTCCATGATATTATACCAAAATTTATAAGCAATAGTTCTTCAAGTTTAGCTGCAATGTGCAGTTTAGTTTCATTGAAGTTTTTGTACTCAGTTACCTTAAAATCCATTGGTCTATTTCAGACTGTGAATAAATCTTTACATATGCTTAATTGGATAACATCATGAACTGGTCATTTGGAAAATACTGAATATTGAGTCATGCAGATTTTCTAAATGTTGATGGACTTTTTTATTGTACAACATAAAAATCACATTCGCTAGTAATATCATGATCTCATCAAAAACATTTTTAAGTATTGGGAAGATTTTAAGCCCACACTGGTGGATATAAGTTTTTAAAAATTCTAATTTCCCTCTGAAATCTCAGTTCTACCTTAGCACTAATTTTTGTGGTTTCTTTTCCTTGAAATGACAAGCCCACTTTGTTCATTTTTCAAGAAAATATCTGCAAATAATCAATGTGAGTGACTGTTTGTTTATCAGTAATCTCTTAAGTCAAAGTGGTGTTCTATAAAAAAAGTGGATAGCTCAGCTTGCAACAAATAATTGCACCAGTGTATTTCAGCATGAAACAAAGTGCTTGGTGTATATTTTCCATTTTGTCATCTAGCATGTATTTAGGTGTTGATACTTAATAAAATTAAAATTAAAAATTGATAGCTTCATTAAGGCATTCTTTTTTTTTTTAAGATTTTATTTATTTATTTGACAGAGAAAGAGAGAGAATACAAGCAGACAGAACAGTTGGCAGAGGGAGAGGGAGAAGCAGGCCCCCAAAGGAGCAGGGAGCCTGAAGCGTGGCTTAATCCCAGGACCCTGGGATAGTGACCCGAGCCAAAGGCAGACACTTACAGGCTGAGCCACCCAGGCACCCTCATTAAGGGCATTCTTAAATGAAACTGAGTGCCTCTTCCTTTCTTTCCTTTTTCTTATGAGCTCATGGCAGTGAGGAATACAAAAGCACTAGTACCACTTGGTGCCACTAGTTTGATTTGTGCTACGGCACCAACAGTTTTATACACCATTGTTTTTACACCAGCACTGCAAGTATCGATTCAGTGAAAAAGCCAAATAATATTTGAGTGTTATGAAAAATTTTCCCTTCAAGTGATGGGCTCACTCTTTTGGACTGTCCCTTTAGTGGACGTGTTGTTGACCCCCCATAAATATCTTGAGGACTCCTAGGAATCCACGGACCACAATTTGAGAACTGCTGCAGTAGAAGATGAGATATTGTCTGCTGTTGAATACCTCTTGAAGGATTTGAAGATGTGGGGTATGAGAAAAATACAGGAGATGAGGAGGATTCCAGGGTTGATGGCTTGAATGACGGATGTTTTCTTTGCTGAGATGGGGGAAGACTGGGGAGGGAGCAGGTGATAGGGTGGAGTTTAGAAAGCAGAGTGAGAAGGAAGTGGTGGGTAGGAAAGATTAAGAGCTGGGTAGTGAGTTTTCTGTGTTGGGAAACCTTGTGTTCTACTTTCATTTTTTATTTTCTTCATTTGGAAAGTTTAGGGTAGAAGAGGGTTTAAGACACTCTGGCTTTTAAACAGCTGCAGGATTTCTGATAACTTAATAGTTATCTTTTGTAAGATTTAGATTTGTAATGTAAGTTTTTGGTCAAAGAGCCCTTTGAAAATCGAACAACAGATATGGATTCTTATTGTATTATAGTACAAGTCTGAGGTTAACCATGCAGAGTTAGTGTCAGACTCCACAGGGTTAAGAGCACCTTCCCCACAAAGCTTCCTTACTTCAGATGCCCGCTGCAAGTTCAGGGTCCGCAGGCCACCCATACTTCTAACCAACCAGCTACAAATTAAGGGATTTTGAGAATTCACTAGACTAAAAC
Source organism: Enhydra lutris kenyoni (assembly GCF_002288905.1). Classification (NCBI taxonomy): domain Eukaryota; kingdom Metazoa; phylum Chordata; class Mammalia; order Carnivora; family Mustelidae; genus Enhydra; species Enhydra lutris. The sequence continues at coordinate 6,705,665 of NW_019154144.1, read as the reverse complement.
AACTAATAGAATTCAGGAAAGTGTAATTACAAGCACAGTTGTATTATAGAGGATACAAATGAGGACCAGCCAAATGAAAAGACTCTGAGGGCAAGATCTGAGAGAATTTTCTTAAACACAGAGTTTCCATTTTCTTCTCTGTACAGAGTCTGAGTGAATCACCTCCTCCGCATCAGTCTGTCAATGTGTTCAACAACCAGGAAACTCACCTACATCTTGGTGTGCAGAGTTTTTATTGGTGTTTCATTACATGGGCATGATTGATTGAATCATTGGCCATAGGGCAGAACTCAGTCTGTAGCCCTCCTTCTACCCCCAGAATCTGGGCTGGGTCAAGACCCATGGTTGGTTTTTTTTGTTTTGTTTTGTTTTGTTTTGGTAACAGCCTCTATCTTGATTCATCTCATTAGTAGAAACTCAGGTGTCATCTAAAGGGCTCATGAATAATAAAGACACTCCTATCACTCCAGACAGTCTGAGTTTTAAAAGCCACATGTTAAGAACCCAAAGTGAAGTGAGACAAATCCTTTATTATCCTTTACTCCAAATATTGTTTAAAATGTCAGGGGTTAATGGATATCTAGAAAACCGCAGAAGAGACCCTGGTTAAGAATCAAAGACAAGCTTTTCAAATGCAGAATTGAGACAAATATCCAGTTCACTCTTAAACATATAAGTACATGGAAAAATTTCCAAGCTCATGGTCCGAAGACAGCATTCAGAGAGTTGTATGAATGCTTTCATTAATCCAACCATGGATAATTTTGTAACGTTACTAGTTTTTTATGCTGTAATATGTAGGTTAATAAGAAGCAGTAATTTGTAGGACAAAGTTGTTAGAGGGAGCAGAGGCTTTTAGAAATTCTGATTGATCCAAATATTAAGGGTTACAGAGTTTCTGAACACAGAGCTTAAAATCGGGGTTTTTAAGCAGGTTGCAATGCTGAGTTTAACAATCCCCTATGAGCAGACCCTCCAGCAATAGATCAGGTTGCCTTCACATTGGCACTTAGTACATTTTTGCTGATTTATTGCTAAAGGAATTTTTGGTAAATGAGGTGGAGACTATTCTTTCCACTAGCCTGTAGCTGGTGACTGGTCATGTGCATTAGACAAGGGGTCACACCTGACTTGAGAGGACCTTTTCTTGAGGTGATTTGTACTTGAGGTCATGAGTAGCTATTGTACTCCTTAATCTTACGGGTCTCGTGGCACATTTTTGAAAAAGCTCTGGCATTAATTTAGCTGGACTAGCCAAATTCCAGACAAGATAATTGCATTCCTCCTAACTTAAATTCCATTAATTTTTCTAAACTCCTAGGAGGTAGTATTCTATTATTTCTAAAATTTTACATCTTGGAAAACAGACATACGACATGTGTGAAGTGAAGCAGAGAATGAAGATTATTATCTTGGTCAGATAATTGATGTAAAGTTGTTTTAATTTTGCTTCACTTACACAGATAATGAGCTTACTTCTTTATTTTACTCTCACTCAAGAAATGGATTCTTTCTGTCCGGAAGTGTTAAGATAGATTCTTTAAAAAATGTGAGGAGAAAAATCTCCTCTATTGAGGTAAGAATGGCAGGGTTCAATTAAAGAGAAGGTACTTGTATGATTGTTTCATGGAGTAAGTGCTTTGTTGAGCTAATGTCAGTCTCATTAGAAAGTCATATGGAAGTGAGCGTAGCTCTCCATATCTGCTCTATCAATCAGGATTTTAATGATTCTACGTAATTTAAATAAATAGAGTAGTCCTTTGGGGGCAATCTATCCTCCTAAGAGAAATTTGTCCACCGAATATGTGATTTTATTTTTCTCTTCATTTCCTGATTTTCAAAAAGACATTTGTGTGTGTGTGTGTGTGTGTGTGTGTGTGTGTGTGTGTGTGTAAGACAAGGCACCTTTGGTAATAGTAACTTCCATCTCTTTTGCCTCACTCCCTTCTCATCTGGTCATGTCCCTGCCCTTTCAGCCCAAGACTCTATATCCTACTGACGTGGACTTCATAGTTGGGAGTCATAAACCTTAGTTGCTGCAGGATCTTTTCTGTAGCGACTATATGCCAGCTGTATTGTTCAGAGGGAGTTGACATGTCTACATGATGTTTCCACCATGACTAGCTTATTTGATCAGAACAGTCAATTTACATGTCAGTGCGTGGGTGGCCTCACAATTATCCAGTCGCAATGAGATGTGTTATCATTTGTTTTTTTCATGGACAAGCATTGGTTTAGATACTTTTTCTATTTTTCACTTGTTTATCCTAGTGATGTTGCTGACTCTCTTGGCATTCTGTGTAACTAACAATTGTAATAGTGGACCAATCATAATCTAGCTGACGTGAGCTCATGAGAATGGTGGTGACAGGTAGCCTACTCCTCCTGCCGGAAGAGTCAGTGAAATGGGAATATTATTTAGGAGAATGTCTTTTCTCTTGTCATGATTCAAATAACAGCAGAGATACGGAAGAATTATTTTAAAATATATATAAGATATATATATTTAGTAGCTATTTTAGCCATTTATTTTCTTAGGCAAAAAGAGATTGCTTTGCTGAAGATCACTTAGGGGCTCTCCTTCCCTCTTGGGATTTTATATATATATATTTTAAAGATTTTATTTATTTATTTGACAGACAGAGATCACAAGGAGGCAGAGAGGCAGGCAGAGAGAGAGTGGGGAAGCAGGCTCCCTGCTGAGCAGAGAGCCCGATGTGGGGCTTGACCCCAGGACCTGGAATCATGACCTGAGCCGAAGGCAGATGCTTAACCCACTGAGCCACCCAGATGCCCCTGGGATTACTTATATTTTATGGCAACTAAATTCTTAGCTTTTGAGGTCAGGGATGAGAACATATTTTTAATTCTTTTTTTTTTAAAGATTTTATTTATTTATTTGAGACACAGAGAGACAGAGAGAGAACACAAACAAAGGGGAGGGGCAAGAGAGAGGGAGAAGCAGACTCCCTGCTGAGCAGGGATCTTAATGTGGGGCTCAGTCCCAGAACCCCAAGATCATGATGTGAGCTGAAGGCAGATGCTCAACTGACTGAGCCACCAAGGTGCCCCAACATATTTTTTAATTCTTATAATGCTTTCAACTTAGCTGTAATTTGATAATTAGTGATTCTTAGCTGATGAAATTGATGACTCTTAAAAACAGAGCTTTTGAACCAAATGAGATGAATGACTGATAATGAAAGTTTAGTTATCATAAGAGAAAAAAAAAATTGGTAAGAAATTCTACTCCATACTTTTAAATCACACTGTCTGCTCTGATCACCCTTGAATTAAATACTTGCTCTAAAATCTTGGGCATGCTAATGTTGGGGAGTCCTTGAGGACTCACATTATCAAAGGACAATAATGGCATCTGATGCAAATTCAATTTTAAAAAAATCAGGCTAGAAGTTATTATTTAAGTCTTGTCCTTTTCAAAATGGAATTTGAGGGGTGCCAGCCCAGGTTTGAGGGGTGTGAATATAGATTCTTCCTCCTCTTTTGGGAGGAGCTACTAAATGTGCAAAATACTTAAAGGCCAATAATTAGGGTTATCAGTACAATTAATACAATACACTAAATAAGTAAAATACACAGTATATCAGATAATGTTGATGTTATTTAGAAAAACAAGGAAGAGAATGAGGTAGGGAGTAAAGGTTGGTGATGTTTGGGAAATCTCTGAAGAAGAAAAGGAGGCAAGCTATAATATGTTCGGGCAGAGCAAGTCAAAGGACCTGAAGTAGAAATGTGGTGGGCATGTCTGAGTAGGAGAAAGGCCAGCATGATTGGAGTATGACTAATAATGCCCTGAAGGCCACTGTAAGAATTCTCACTTCTATGAGGAAGCCATTGGCTAGACTTGAACAAAGGAATGTCCATAAGGTACTTGGGGGCTGCATTAAGAATAGGCTAGAGAAAGGGTAAGGGAAAGAGGGAGAACAGGTGGAAAAGTATTGTAATAATCTAGAGGACACATGAGGGTGTTTGACTAGAGTGGGAACAATGGAGGTGGTGAGAAACAGTGAGATTCTGAATATATTTGGATGATAGAACTCATGACTTAGTCACTTAGTCACTCTTGTATTTATGTTTAGAAATAGAACATAATATGTATAAAAATAAGCCAGTTGATTATTTTTTTCCAAATATAAAGATCCCAAATATTCTAAACAAAACATTTTTTGTGGCATATTTTGAGTTGCAAGTATACTTAAATTTACATTTTAAATTTCATTTGTCTCTAAAAATCATGATGTATTATTTTAAATTTGTTAATAGCATGTTCATCTAATGTAGCTAATTCAAAGTAACTTAAAGTGTGTCACCTGTTTGAAAAACAAAGTGAGAGATTGCTTTCATGTATATGATAAATAGTGATGGTTTCAAGTACTGTTAAAATCCTACCCTTACTAACCTGTTGATTTATTAAAATTAGCTATAATTTTTACAGCTTTTTGGAAGTATGGTTAACAATAAACTGCACATATTTAAATTGGGCAATTTGATCAGCTTTTACATATATTTATATCTATCTGTAGAGCTATAACTACGATCAAGATAAAATCATGTCTATTATCCTCAAAAGTTTTCTTGGACTTTTTTGTAATTCCTCCCTCCTCTTCCCTGTCTTCCCTCAATCAACCACTAAGCTATTTAACATGATTAGAAATAAGTTTGATTTTTCTAGGATTTTATATGAACGGAATCATATAGTGTGTACTCCCTTTTGTCTAGCCTCTTTTACCTGCATAATTATTTTGAGATTCATTTGTGTTGTCTCAGTATATGCAGTTCATTTCTTTTTGTTCCTGAGCAGGATGTATGTCATTGTATCAAAATTTGTTTATTCATTCACCTGTTGTTAGACATTTGGGTTGTTTCTAGTTTGGGGCTATTGCAAATAAAACTTTTGTGAATATTTGTATACAAGTGTTTATATGGATTTTTGCTTCCATTTTTCTTTTGTAAATACCTATGTATGGAATGGCTGGATCATGGGTTAGGTATATGTGTTAACTATTTAAGAAACTTCCAAACTGTTTTCCCAAAGTGATTTTAGCATTTTACATCCTATAAGCATGTACAAAAGTTCTAGTTCCTCAACATTCTTTCTGATATTTGTATCATCTACTTTTCAATTTAAAGTATAGTTTTGTTGTGGTTTTAATTTGCCTGTCCCTAAAGACTAATGGTGGTGAACTTCTTTTATTTTTTAAAGGTGTTTGGATTTTATTATTAAAGTTTTTTTTTTTTTTTAACACCTTTCATGTATTTATTTGCTAGCCATACATCTCCTTTGGAGAAGTGTACAAATTTTTAACTCATTTTAAATTGGGTTTTGTTGGGGCACCTGGGTGGCTCAGTTGGTTGAGCATCTGACTTCAACTCAGGTTTGATCCCCAGGTCATGGGATTGAGCCCCACATAGATAGCGCTCTGGGCTCAGCAGAGAGTCTGCTTCTCAGTCTCCCTTCGTCTCTCCTCCTGCTCATGTTCTGTCTATCTCTCTGTCTCAAATGAATAAAGAAAATCTTAAAAAATAAAATAAATAAATTGAGTTTTGTTTACTTACTGAATTTGAGAGTTTTAAATATGTATTATGGATACAACTCTTTTTTAGTTCTATGAATTTTAACTAGTTTTTCCAAGATAGTGGTCTGTCTTTATTCTCTTAGCAGTGTCTTTGGAAGAGCATACATCGTCAATTTTGATAAAATCCAATATATCATCTTTTCTTTCATAAATAATGGTTATGGTGTCAAATCTAAGAAATTCTTGCCGAATCTAAGGTAAGCAAATGTTTTCTTCTGTGTTCTTTTCTAGAAGTTCATAGTGTTACTTTTATGTCTATGATCCATTTTGAGTTAATTTTTGTACATGGTGTGAAGTTTGGATTAAAATTTGTGTTTTTTGCATGTGGATTTTCAATTGTCCCAGCACCTTTTTCTTTTTTTTAGAATTTAATTTAATTTAATTTTTTTCAGTGTTCCAAAATTTATTGTTTGTGCATCACACCCAGTGCTCCATGCAATATGTACCCTCCTTAATACCCACTGTCAGGCACCCAACCCCCTACCACCCTCTCCTCCAAAAACCTCGGTTGTTTTCTCAGAGTCCACAGTCTGTCATGGTTTGTCTCCCCCTCCGATTTCCCCCAACTCACTTCTCCTCTCCATCTCCCAATACCCTCCATGTTATTTCTTATGCTCCACAAGTAAGTGAAACATATGATAATTGACTCTCTCTGCTTGACTTATTTCACTCAGCATAATCTCCTCCAGTCCCATCCATGTTGATACAAAAGTTGGGAATTCATCCTTTCTGATGGAGGCATAATACTCCATAGTGTATATGGACCACATCTTCCTTATCCATTTGTCCGTTGAAGGGCATCTTGGCTCTTTCCACCGTTTGGTGACTGTGGCCATTGCTGCTATGAACATTGAGGGTACAGATGGTCCTTCTTTTCACTACATCTGTATCTTTGGAGAAAATACCCAGTAGCCAGCACCATTTCTTGAAAACAATATTTCTCCACTGACTTGTCTTTGCTCCTTGGTAAAAAGGATCATGATCATAGATGATCATGATGTCTGTACATAAAGATAATTTTACTTCCACTTTTCCAGTCTAGATAACTTATATTTTTCTCTTGTCTTATTGCACTAGTTTGAACCTCTATATATTGTTGAAAAGAAGTGGTGACCATGGATATTCTTGTCTTACTCTTGATTTTAGGGGGAAAACATTCAGTTTTTACAATTGAGTGTAATGTTAACTAGGTTTTTTATAGTCATCTTTTACCAACTTGAAGGACTTCTATTACTTGTTTGCTGAGAGTATTTTTGTTATGATAGGTGTTGGGTTGGACAAATGAGTCTATAAATTGTATTTTTTTTTAATGTTATGGTGAATTACATGTTTGATATTCAAAAGTTAACTACTTGGTTGTGATTGTTAATACATTGTTGGATTCAATTTCTAACTTTTTAAAAAATTTTTGCAAGTTCAAGAGAAATATTGGCCTTGTAGTTTATTTTTCTTTTAAGATTTTTGTCCATTTTGTGTGTTGGAATAATATTAGTCTCCTGTATTAATTGGGAGTTATTCTCTCTTCTCTAATTTTCTGGAAGAGATCATGTATACTTTTTATTACTTCTTCTTTAAATGTTTGGTAGAATTCACCACTGAAGCCATCTAGGCCTGGCTTTGTCAGAAACTTTTTGCATACAAATGCAATTTATTTAAAAGATGTAGGCAACTTTAGAACTTAAGGAACTAGAAAAAGAAGAATAATTAAACCCAAATCTAGCAGAATAAAGGAAATAATAGAGTAAACAATGAATAACAAAATAGAGACTAGAAAGACAATCTAGAAACAATGAAAACTTAAGTTGGTTCTTTGAAAAGGTCAACAAAATTTACAAACCTTTATTTAGATGGACTATGGAAACAAGAAAGAAGGCTCAAATTACTAAAATCAGAAATGAAAATGGGGGCATTACCACTGATTCTACAAAAATAAAAAAGTATTGTAAGAAAATACTATGAGATAAATTGGATAACTTAGATGAAATAGACAAATTCCTAGAAACACAAAACCTACCAATATTATATCATGTAGAAATAGAAACTCTGAATAGACCAATAAGTGGTAATAAGATTGGATCAAAAATAGAAAATCTCCTAATAAAGAAGAGGTTTTAAATTAATGTCTCATTGGGGCACCTGGGTGGCTCAGTGGGTTAAAGCCACTGCTTTCGGCTCAGGTCATGATCCCGGGGTCCTGGGATGGAGCCCCACATCGGGCTCTCTGCTCAGCAGGAGGCCTGCTTCTCTTCCTCTCTCTCTCTCTCTGCCTGCCTCTCTGCCTACTTGTGATCTCTATCTGTCAAATAAATAAATAAAATCTTAAAAAAAATAAATTAATGTCTCACCAATGAATTCTATGAAATATGTAAAGAAGAACGAATGCCAACCCTTCCCAAACTTTTCCAAAAACATGAAAAGAAACACTTCTTAAATCATTCTGTGAGGCCAGCATTACCCCGATACCAAAGTCATACCAGGACACTATAAGAAAACTACAGACAAATATACATTATAAACATTGATGAAAAACCTTTCAATGAGATGTTAATGAACTGAATTCAACACACATTAAAAGGCTCATATACCATAACCGAGTGGGATTTATTCCTAAAATGCAATGGTTCAACATGTAAAAATCAAATGTAATACACCTGTTAATTGAATAAAAGAAAAAACCCACAGGATCATCTCAATTGATGTAGAAAGAGCATTTGACAAAATTCAGCTCTCTTTTATAATAAAAACCCTCAACAAACTAGGAATAGAAGAAAACTACTTCAGCATAATAAAAGCCATATATATGACTAACTTACAGTAAACATCATATGCAATGATTAAAGACTTTTCCCCTGAGATCAGGAATAATACAAGGATACTCACTTTTACCAATTCTGCTTAAAATAGTACAAGAAGTTCCAGCCAGAACAATTAGGCACAAAAAAGAAATAAAAGTAATCCAAATTGAAAAAGAAGCAAAATGATTTCTATTCATAGATAATATAATCTTATATATAGAAAACCTTAAAAATTACACAAAAACTGCTAGAACTAATAAATGAATTCAGCCAAGTAGCAGGATAGAAAGTAAACACACAAAATTAGTTGCATTTCTATACACTTACAATAAATCTGAAAAGAAAGTACAAAAACAATTTCATTTATAATAGTGTTAAAAAGTATAGAATATTAGAAATTAACCAAAGAGAGGAAAGACATACAATTAAAACTAAAAAAATTCTGAGAGAAATTAAAGAAGACATTTATAATGGAAACATATTCCATGCTCATGGATAGAAAGGCTTAATAACGTTAGCCCAAAGCAATGTACAGATTTAATGAAATTCTTATCAAAAATTTTAATGACTTTTCTCTGCAGATACAAAAAAAAAAAAAAACAAAAAAACTAAAACCTGTCCTAAAATTCATATAAAATCTCAAGGGGACTCTGAATAGCCAATGCAGTTTATACAAAAAAAAGAACAGAGCTGGAGGACTCACATTTTCTGATCTAAATATTTACTACAAAGCTACAATAATCAAAACAATGTAGTACTTGCATAAAGGCAGACAAATTAGACCAGTGGACTATAATAGAGTCCAGAAATAAACCCTTACATAGCTAGTCAAATGATTTTTGACAGGCAGGTCAAGACCATTCAATGGGGGAAAGGAGAATCTTTTCAACAAATAGTTCTGGGAAAACTGGTTATCCTTATGCAAAAAAATCAAGTTAGGCTTTTATCTAATACCATATAAAAATGAATTTAAAATGGATCAAAAACTCAAATGTAAGACCTAAAACTATAAAACTCTTACAAGAAAATAGAGGGCAAGAATTTTATGGATTTCAAGATTTCAAGGCTTTGGCAATGATTTTTTGGATGCGACACTAAAGGCAGACACAACAGAAGAAAAAATACACAAATTGGACTTCATGAAAACTAAAAAAGCCTGTCCATCAAAATCAACAAAACAAAACAAATAATCCACCTAAAGGGGGAAAATATTTGCAAATCGTATGGCTGATGTAGGATTAATATCTAGAATGTATACAGAACTCTTAAACTCACTAACAAAAAGCAAACAACTTAATTCAAAAACAAGCAAAGCACTTGGATAGACATTTCTCCAAAGAATTCATACAAATGGCCAATAAGCACATAAAAAGATAGGTAGCATTACTAATAATTGGGAAAATGCAAATTAAAACTCCAATGAAATACTACCTCTCACCCATTAGTATGGCAAACTATCAAAAAACCCCAGGAAATAGCAAGTGTTGACAAGGATTTTGAGAAGGAATATTTATGCAGTATTGATGAGAATTAGAGAAAGTACAGACACTTGAAAGCAATATTGTATTTTTTCAGAATGTTAAAAATAGAATTAACATATGATCCAATAATTCCACTTCTCGGTATATACCCAAAATAATCAAAGTCAGGGTCCCAAGGAAATATTTGTATATCCATATTTGTAGAAGTATTTTTCACAATAGGTGAAATATGAAAGCACACCGAGAGTCCATCAATGGATGAATGGATAAGATAATCTGGTATATACATAAATAAACTATTATTTAGCCTTAAAAATGAAGGAAATTCTAATGTATGCTACAGCATGGATGAAACTTAAGGACATTATGGTAAGTAAAATAAACCAGTCATGAAAGACAAACGTTGGATGATTCCATCTATATGAAGTACTTAGAATATTCAAAATTATGAAGATGGAAAATAGAATAGTGGTTGTCAGGAGCTGGGGGAAAGGTGGAATGGGTAGTTGTTACTTAATTAGTACAAATCTTTAGTTTTGCAAGGTGTAAAGTGTTCTTGAGATAGATGGTGATTATCACACACTGTTAGGAGTATTTTAATACCACTGAACTGTACACTTAAAAATGGTTAAATGGTAAATTTTATGTTATGTGTATTTTACTACAATAAAAAAATTGAAAAAAGAAGACAGGACAATTCAGATTATCTATTTTTTTTTTTAAGATTTTATTTATTTATTTGACAGAGAGACAGCAAGAGAGGGAAGAACAACCAGGGGAAGTGGGAGAGGGAGAGGGAGAAATAGGTTTCCCGCTGAGCAGGGATCCCAATGCAGGGCTCTATCCCAGGACCCTGGGATCATGACCTGAGCCAAAGGCAGATGCTTAACCCACTGAGCCACCCCGGTGCCCCTCAGATTATCTATTCTTAAGTGAGCTTTGAAATTCTGTGTCTTTCAAAGACTTTGTCCATTTAATTCAAATTATTTTTATAATATTTTCTTATTTTAATCTCTATGAAATCAGAAATGTCATATTCATGACAATGGTAATTTGGGTCTTCATGCTTTTTCTTCTAATCAGTCTGGCTAGAGATTTATTAATTTTATTGGTCTCAAAAACAATTTTTTCCTATTTTATTTCATTGATTACCACTCTTTTATTATTTCCATTTCTCTGCTTACTTTGGGCATCTTTTGTTCCTCCAGTTTCTTAAGGTAGAAGTTGAAATCATTGACTGAAGATCTTTCTGCATTTCTAATATAGAGTTTTCATGCTATTCATTTTCCTTTTTGTGGCAACCCACAAATTCTGATTTGTGGTTTCCTTTCTATTCAGTTCAAAAATACTTCCAATTGTTCCTTTTGAGTTATTCTCTGACCACTTGGTTATTTAGAAGTGTGTTATTTTTTTTCCAAATATTTGGAATATTCTAGAGATATTTCTATTATTGATATCTAATTTTATTTCATTTTATCTAGGGGACATACTTTGCATGACTTGGGTACTTATGAGTCCACTGAGAATTATTTGTTTTAATACTCAGAATATGGTCTATTTTGGCAAAATTTCCATGTGCTCTGAATGTGTATCCTATTGTTTTTGAATAGTGTACTGTAAATATGTCAATTAGGTCATTTGGTTGATGATGTAATTTTCTTTCTCCTCGTTCTCAGTTATTGACAACGGTATTGAAATACTTGACTATAATTGTGAATTTGTTCATTTCTCCTTGCATTTCTATTGGTTACTCTATCTACTGAGGCTAACATTCAGAATAGAAGGAGAGATAAAAATTTCCCAGACAAGTAAAAGTTTAAAGAATTTCTCACTATTAAACCTAAGCCTTATGAGAAATGTTAAAAAGGATTCTTTGAGTGGAAAGAAAAAGCCATAATCAGGAATAAGAAAATTAGGAAAGAAAAAATTTTCACAGGTACACACAAACATAATAAAATAGTAGATTAATTGTTTATAAAATCAGTATGGAGATAGAGCACAGAAGCAGTGAAATCAGTTATATCTACAAAAATAAGTCAAGGGATTCACAAAATGTAAGGATGTAAGGTATGACATCATATGCATAAAATGTGGAAGGCAATAGTAAAAATTTGGTATTTTTAGAATGGATTCAAACTTAAGCAATCATCATCTTAATATAGACTGCTATATACATAGCATGTTATATGCAAACCTAATGGTAGCCACAAATCAATAACCTGTAATAGATGTGCCAAAATAAAGTGAAATGAATCCAAGCATATCACTAAACAAAATCATCAAACCACAAGGGAAGAGAACAAAAGAAGAAAGGAACAGAGAGTAACTACAAAGTCAACTGTAAAGCAAGTAACAAAATGGCAGTAAGTACAGGCCTATCAATTATTACTTTGCATGTAAATAGGCTAAATACTTCAATCAAAAGATGTAGGGTGACTGAATGGAAAAAAAAGAAGACCCATTTATATGCCGCCTATAAGAGACTCATTTCAGACCTAAGGACACATGTAGATTAAGAGGGAAAGGATGGAAAACATTTATCATGCAAATGGAGCAAAAAGAAGAAATTGGGGTAGTAATACTTATAACAGACAAAATAGACTTTAAAACAGACTGTAATAAGAGACAAAGAATAAGACTACGTATTCATAAAGGGAACCATCCAACAAGATCTAACAAGTGTAAACATTTATGTAGCCAACATGGGAGTACCCAAATACATAAAGCAACTATTAACAAACATAAAGGAAGAAATTGATAGTAATACAACAATAGTAGGAAACTTTAACACCGCACTTACTATGGATAGTTCATCCAGGCAGAAAATCAACAAGGAAGCAGTGGCTTTAAATGACACATTGCACCAGATGGATCTAACAAATATATTCAGAACATTCCATCTTAAAACAGCAGAATTCACTTTCTTTTCAAGTGCACATGGAACATTCTCCAGAATAAACCATGTTAAGTCACAAAACAAGTCTCAACAAATTCAAAATCATATCATGCATTTTTTTTCTGACCATGATGGTATGAAATTAGAAATCACAAGAAAAAAAATCTAGAAAGAACACAAATACATGCAGGTTAAGTATCATGCTATTAAGCAATGAATAAGTCAACCAAGAAATCAAAGAGGAAATAAAAAAAAAAATACACGGAGACAAATGAAAACGAAAACATGACCGTCCAACATTTTGGGATGCAGCAAAAACTGTTCTAAAAGGGAAGATTATAACAATATAGGCCTACGTCAAGAAGCAGGAAAAATCTCAAATAACCTAAGCTTACAACTAAAGGACCTAAACAAAGAAGAACAAATAAAGCACAAGGGTAATAGAAGAAAGGAAATAATAAAGAATAGAACAGAATAGATGAAATAGAAACTAAAAAACCCAACAGAACATGAAACCAGGAGCTGCTTCTTTGAAAAGATCAAGAAAGTTGAAAATTGAGAAACCTTCAGCCAGACTCCTAAAAAAAAAAAAAAAAGAAAAAAGGCCTCAAATGAAAATCAGAAATAGAAAGAGAAGGGCACCTGGGTGGCTTAATTGGTTAGGGGTTTGCTTTCAGCTCAGGTCATGGTCTTAGGGTCCTGGGATCAAGCCCTACATTGGGCTCCCTGGTCAGTGGGGAGTCTGTTTCTTCCTCTTAGTTTGTGCTCTTTCTCTCACTCTCTCTCTCTCTAATAAATAAATAAAATCTTTAAAAAAAAATTGGAGAGGAGAAATAACAACCAGCACCATAGATATGCAAAGGGTTATAAGAGAATATTATGAAAAATCATATACCAACAACCTAGAAGAAATAGATACATTCCTAGAAATGTATAACCTCCCAAGATTGAATAAGGAGGATATAGAAAATTTGAACAGATCAATTACTCGCAAGAAAGTTGAATCAAAAAAAATAAATAAATAAAAGACCAGGACCAAACAACTTCATAGGAATATTCTACCAAATATTTAAATATTTTAAGAGTCAATGTTGTTTCTCAAACTATTCCAAAAAATAGAAGAGGAAAGAAAGCTTCCAAATGTATTTTCTGAAGCCAGCATTGCTCTGATATCAAAACTGTATAAATGTACTACAAAAAAGAGAACTATAGGCTAATATCACTGATGAATATAGATGCAAAAATCCTCAACAAAATATCAGCAAATAAAATTCAATAATACATTAAAAATAATTCACCCACAACCAAGTGGGATTTATTTCAGGGAGGCAAGTGTGGTTCAGTATTTGCAAATCAATCAATGTGATATATCACATTAACAAGTGTTCATTAAAAAAAAAAAACTATATGATCATCTCTTCTCAATAGATGCAGAAAAAGCATTTGACAAAGTACAACAACCACTATGATAAAAAGTCTCAACAAAGTAGGTTTAGAGGGAGTCATACCTCAACATAATAAAAACTATATATGAAAAACCCGCAGCTAATATAATATTCAATGATGAAAAACTGAGAGCTTTTTCTCTAAGATTAGGAATAAGATGAAGTTGTCCACTCTCACCACTTTTGTTCAACATAGTACTGGCAGTCCTAGCCATACCGATCAGACAAGAGGAAGTAATAAAATCATCTAAAATGGTGAAGAAGAGGTAAAACTTTCACTATTTGCAGATGACATGATACTATATATAGAAAATCCTAAAGACTCCTCCAAAAAACTACTGGAACTGATAAATGAACTCAGTGAAGTCACAGGACACAAAACCAATATACAGAAGTCTGTTGCATTTTTATACACTAATAATGAAGTAGCAGAAAGAAAAATTAAGAAAATAATCCCATTTACAATTGCACCAGAAAGAATAAAATAAACTAGGAACAAACTTAACCAAGGAGGTGAAAGACCTGTACTCTGAAAATTATAAAACTTTGATGAGAGAAATTGAAGATGCCGCAGACAAATGGAAAGATATTCCATGCTCATGAATTGTTATTGTTAAAATGTCCATATTACCCAAAGCAATGTATTGGTTTAATGCAAACCCCATCAAAATACCAACAGCATTTTTCACAGAACTAGAGCAAATAATCCTAAAATTTGCATGGAACCACACAAGACTCCAAATAGCCAAAGCAATCTTGAAAAAAAAGAACAAAACTGGAGTTATCACAATTCCAGATTTGAAGATATACTACAAAGCTGTAGCAATCATAGCAGTATGGTACTGGCACAAAAAAAGACACATAGATCAATGGAACAGAATAGAGAGCCCAGAAATAAACCTATGCTTATATGGTCAGTTAATCTGTGACAAAGGAGGCAAGAATATACAATGGGAAAAAGACAGTCTCTTCAACAAATGGTGTTAGTGTTTGGAAAACTGGACAGCTACACAAAAGAATGAAACTGGACCACTTTCTAATACCATACAAAAAAATAAACTAAAAATGGATTAATGGACGTAAATGTGAGACCTAAAACCATAGAAAATATAGTCAGTGATTTCTTTGAAATTAGCCATAGAAGTATTTCTAGAAATGTCTCCTTTGGCAAGGGAAACAAAAGCAAAATTAAACTATTGGGCTTACATCAAAATTAAAAGCTTTTGCACAGGGAAAGAAACCATTGACAAAACAAAAACGACAACCTACCGAATGAGAGATGAAAGTGCACAGGGTATATCTGGTAAGGGGTTAGTATCCAAAATACATAAAGAACTTATACAATAAATATCACAAAAAAAATCTTAAATGTCCAATCAAAAGTGGGCAGAGGACTTGAATAAACACTATTCCAAAGAAGACATACAAATGGCCAACAAACACATGAAAAGATGCTCAACATCCCTCATCATCAGGGAAATACAAGTTCAAAACCATGATGAGATACAAACTCTGAGATAATACCTGTAAGAATGGCTAAAATAAAAAACACAAGAAGTAACAAGTGTTGGTGAGGATGTAGAGAAAAAGGAATCCTTGTGCACCCTTGTTAGAAGTGTAAATTGGTACAGCCCCTGTGGAAACCAGTATAGAAGTCCCTCAAAAAGATTAAAAGGAAAATTACCAAGAAATATCCAGTAATTCCACTACTGGATATTTACCAAAGAAAATGAAAACACTGGTTTGAAAGGATATCTGCACCCCTATGTTCATTGCAGCATTACTTACAATAGGCAAGATATGGAACCAACCCAAGTGTCCACCCATAGATGAATGGATAAAGAAGATGTGGTGTGTTGTACACACACACACACACACACACTGGAATATTACTCAGCCATTAGAAAGATGGAATCTTGCCATTTGCAACATGGCTGGATATAAAGGGTATAATACTAAGTGAAATAAGTCAGTCAGAGAAAGACAAATACTATATGATTTCACTCATATGTGGAATTAAAGAGGAAAAAAATAAAACAAACTCTTAAATGTGAGAATAAAGTGGTGGGTTTGCCAGAGGGGAGGCAGTGGAGGGATAGGTGAAACAGGTGAAGAGGCTTAAGAGCACACTTATGAGCACTGAGTAATGTGTACAATTGGAAATCATCATAATAAACCTGAAACTAATATAATACTGTAAGTTAATCATACTTGAATTAAAAAAAAAGGGGGTGGGGCAGAAAATGGCTATTCAGAGCCCTGCTCCTGACACCAGTATATAGGAGGTAATTGGGAGATACTGGGGAAAGTGGCCCTGAAATGAATCGAATGTCAGAAGAATCAGCTCTTAATGAAAACGTACAAAGTAGATAGTTACAGTCTGAGCACAGAGCAGGAAAAACACATATAAAAACCGAACAAACGTATGTAGAAAGATAAGTAGATAGAATTTCAGTGCTGACTCATATTCAATAGGTGATTCACAATTGTCCCGAGATCTCTTTGCAGTGGAGTTAAATCAACCAGTGATTCCTGTCATATTTTGCTTCTTTCCACACCCTTCCCACCTCAGTTTAAAAGATACCCTGTACTATGTTTTATTGGATGTTTGGTAACTTCTCATCGTAAAGTTACACTTAATCAGAAATGCTGGATTCACACTGAAGTAATTGACTGGCTAATTACTCTTCTGGGAATGTGGCCTCAGATTAATCATTATAAATAATGGGAAACCAGATAAGCTCATTCTTGTTTCAGAGCTTGCATCTAAAACAAGGAAGAGGAAATAGTATTATTTTTATGGTTTTAGCTTTCCTCACTTTCTAGATGCTGCAGCTGTGTCCTCATTGTATTTTATAGTAAGAAAAAAAAATCACCCCTCAGCAGTTCCTATAATTTCAAATTTATAACTATGTCCAGGGTAATTCACCCATAAGCCAACTAGAAATAAAAATAGAGGAGATAGGCCCATCTGTTGGAGTGATTTCTTAACTGCAAAAAACATTTCCCTTTCTTTAAAGGCAAAGCTGTAAAATCTGTATAAATTCCAATTCGTAAACCATGAAACTCTAATTTTTCCACTTCTCTAGTCACTTTGAGTAAATGATTTTGCATATGTGGGATGTCAAAAATCAACAAAATAGTCCAAGGGAGTGTGAGAAATTGATTTTGACTACATGAAAGTCTTTTAAGTGATGGCAAAAGATTCTTCAGGTAAATTAGGGCCAAAAGAATTTTATGTTGCTTCCTACTGAAAGATCCATGTCTTCAGTTAGCATTTTTTTTCTGCTATGTAAGTGTATTTCAACATTTTATGTCATTGTTTTTAGTTAACTAGTTATCTCTTCAGCAATTTTAAAATGAACCCTCTTTTCCTTAAATCTTTTAGATTTATTAAGATAAGGTCTCACTTAGTAGCACTGATAGGGCTATTTAAATAGGCCTGGTTAAGCCATTATTTAAGGGGAGAAATTTCTTATCCTGAATAATTCAGACAAGTAATTATTTTGTTTAAATATTCTGGCTCTGATTCTGTCAAATTTCCCATTATTCTTCCTGTGTAGAATAAACTCTAGCCGGCAAAAATGTTCTGTATTTTATGAAGAGTGTGACCTTTATTTCTTCTGTGATAAATCAGAGGTTAAGGCATATGGAGTAGTTACCTCTTGGGTAGCCGGAACTCCTTGGATCAAAACTCACACATGTATATCTTGTGAAATGAGAGGTTTTACCACAGAGCACCACATAATAGCAATCTTTTCACTTTCCACAAGCCAGTGTAAGCAAACACAATGAAGGACAAGGGCTTTTCAGATAATGTCTTACACCACCACACAATCGTTCCCCATCAGTCTCAGACCTTCTCAGTGTGATGAGCAAGAAGGCTGAAAACCCAAGCAGCTGTGCTATGGGTGCACTCGCCTCCATTGGAAGAAATGGATTGGAAAGTGCTACTTTTTAATGCAACTGTCATCACTCTTCCTAGGCTTTCCAGATGTCATGGTATATCTTACCAAGTGAAGGGTCTGACCCAGAGGACCTTTAGTTATATTTAAAACCTAGGGTGCCTGGGTGGCTCAGCTGGTTGAGCATCTGCCTTTGGCTGGGGCCATGATCCCGGGGTCCTGGGATCAAGTCCTACATTGCTTCTCCCTCCATCCCTCCCTTTTGCTCCTGATCTCTCTCTCAAATTAAAAAAAAAAAAATCTTTAAAAATAAAATAAAATAAAGCCTATAGCTGTTGAGCCGTCACTTATGGAGAATGATTTTACTATAATCAGACTGTTTACTTACCAGGTTGCTTCTACTCATTTTCATGCCCTTTGGTTTCTCTGTCCTTTCACTTATTCATTTGTTCAGTCTCTATAGCTTGGAGAACCCAGACAATGTCAGTGAAATTCAAGACCATCTGAGGAGGCTTAGTTGCTTCCCGCCTTCCAAGTTTATCAAAAAGGTAATTGGGTTGAATTTACATCATGGATTGAACTTCAGAAACTTCACTAAACACTGAATTAACTAATTAATTAATGGGGGAGAAGGAGAGAGAGAATCCCAAGCAGACTCCACACTGAACATAGAGCCCAATGCTCGGTGCCATCTCATGACCCTGAGATCATGACTTCAGCTGAAATCCAGTGTGATGCTTAACTGACTGAGCTATCCAGGTGCCTTAACACTTAATTTAAACATATGTATATATACATATTTTAAAGATGTAAAGATTTGATTATATATGTAATTTAGGTTCTAGTTGCAAACCTCTTTTCCTGGGACTCAAGTAACTGACAGAGCGTGGGGTTTAAGATTGAAAACTTTTAAGAGTAATTCTGCTAACCTCCCAGACAGTGGGAATACAGGCAAGATTGCAAATAAGGAGAAATTTGTGCTTGGCATATCCCAGATTGCTTACATCCTTTCCTACTTTCATGATGGGTTCCTCCAAGTTCTTAGGGTCAGCTGTGCAATGGAACAAATTTTCTCAGGAAAGAGTTGATATCAGTTGATATTAGATATTTTTACTTTTGTATGAATTTAGATCTGCATATTACCTCTCCCAGAACTTATTTGTATTTTTTAAAGTTTTTTTTTAAAGTTTTATTTATTTGACACAGGGAGAGAGATCACAAGTAAGCAGAGCGGCAGGCAGAAAGAGAGAGGCGGAGGAAAGCAGACTCCCCACCGAGCAGAGAGCCTGATGCGGGGCTCGATCCTAGGACCCCGAGATTATGACCCGAGGGAAAGGCAGAGGCTTAAACCACTGAGCCACCCAGGTGCCCCAACTATTTGTATTTTAACAAGAGTGTAGAAATGAAAGCCATCTTTTATTGAAGGAAATTCAAGAATAAATAACTATATGGGGGAGCCATTATAGGGATGTGGATCCATTACCAACAATAGCAATTGACTTCGTTACATAGGCTTAAGATTAGTCCTCCCCAAAGCAATCACTGATGGGTTAACTGGTATAATGGGATTAATTTCATTTCTATTTGAAGTGAAGCCAACCCTTGGGATCACACAACTATTTGTTTCTTCTTTAAAATTGTATTTGATGAGAGCTACTCAATGGAAAACATTTCTGAATTAGTATAGAATATATGATTTTTCATAGATCTAAAAATAATGGGAAAGATGTGTTACAAGAATGACTTCAAGGAGAAAATGATTGATTGTAATTAGAAAACAAACCACATTCCAAGCACTCAGTCATTGGAAATCTTATAGAAAAGGAAACCTCTTGGGGCGCCTGGGTGGCTCAGTGGGTTAAGCCGCTGCCTTCGGCTCAGGTCATGATCCCAGGTCCTGGGTTCAAGCCCCACATCGGGCTTTCTGCTCAGCAGGGAGCCTGCTTCCTCCTCTCTCTCTGCCTGCCTCTCTGCCTACTTGTGATTTCTCTCTGTCAAATAAATAAATAAAATCTTTAAAAAAAAAAAAAAAGAAAAGAAAAGGAAACCTCTATTGGGACATAATTATATACCATGCTTAGGCACCTTACATTTATAGAATGCTTTGTCTTGAAAGAATGACTGGAGAGATACAGAAAAAAAAAATATGTATGTTCACACAGGAGACAATGGGAAATAGCACTTTAGCTCATCCTGACTTCCCATCAAATACTTCTGCACAAGTTAGTTTCCTATAACAACAGTTCTAACTTTATTCAACTGCATAAAAACTCTCACTTCATATATAAAGAAATTATTTTTTTCTGTATTTTATTAATTGGTATCCTCAGAGCCCACAGCTTAGGTTCTCATCTACTATCTCTTAAAGGCTGAGTAAAAATATTGTTGAAAAGAGTCACCCAAAATTTGTGTGAATAGTTATAGAAAAAATTAATATGAAGAAAAAAGAAGAGTCAGGGGATTAATGAAATAAAATAAATTCTACCTACCTTAAAATCCAATGTATCTAATTATCTGAAATCTCTGGGGTGGAAAATATCAAAGTTATCAAATAAATTGGTATCATAGGATAAATTTTGAGCAGGGAATGTTAATAAGTAATTAGATTTTCAATAGATTGGTCTCTCTGCTTTTTCATCAACACACAATTTATTAATTTCTCTCAAGCAAATAATCGCCCACAGAGTATGCATTTTACACTTCCAATTTGCTCAGCAAGAATGCACACGCACCCTAGGAAGACTACATCTTTTCTACATCAACAAAATTAAGGCCATTGAGACATAGCTTATCAAAACCTATGATGTGACAAATGGATGCTCAAGTTAATTTGTAAGTTACCTTCTATCTCGCTGAGTTTCCTGAACCTCTTTTAGCTTGTATTCTTTATCTCCTCTCTCTTTTTGTTTGTATTAGTTCATTGTAAACTTTTGTTTTGAAAATTTAAGTTTTCCAAATGTAAATCACTTTGTAGCTAATCAAATCTCCTCATTCTTTGCTTTCAAGTAACATTTGATAACTCACTGTGTGAATGTGATTTTTATTCATCTCAGTGGTAGGAACACCAAAGTGTTAAGTGAATAATAATAACTGAAACGCTGTGCCAAATACTTGTGTCAATGTGAAATGCGGCACTGAATATTTTAACAAAAAGCTTTTTTTTTTTCTTAAAGACTTTATTTATTTATTTGAGAGACAGACAGTGACAGTGACAGAGATAGTGAAAGAGAACATAAGCAGGGAGGGGAGGGGGAAGCAGGCTCCCCACTGAGCAGGGACCCAGATGTGGGGCTTGATCCCAGGACCTCGGGATCATGACCTGAGCTGAAGGGAGATGCCTAATCAACTGAACTACCCAGGTGCCCCAAGAGCTAATGGTTTCTAAAAAATAAATCCTTTCCTCTGGTTGCACAGTCTTCCTTAGCCTTGGAAAGCCTCAGATATTAAATTGGTTATTTGAGCCCTGGAACTTTAGATTGCTGTGACATGAAGCTTGGAGAGGTGCTTGGCAGTTTACAGAAAGGTTAATTTCTGAACAACGATTTATTATATGATTAGGGTCAACATTCTATACCACCTGCTACACTCAGCTTTCTCTCTTTTAAGAGAATGAACCTGCAAAGCCTAATCTTTTGATGTTTTGCTAGAGATTATTTCTGTATCAGATACTCAACAGATATCTATTAACCATCTACTCTTCCTCCTTTCACCAGCATTTTCATTTGGTGTAGTGAGAAAGCCATGTAAGAACATGCCAGGTTTTCCATTACTTGGAACATTGCCATCTTTTGAGCTAAGAGCTATATGGTGACATAATCATGGAACAATGAATGTAAAACTACGTGGTACTTCCTGTGCAGTTGGAATTCAGGGGAGAAAATGATGATACTTGGTAAAGTAAACACTTGTTTTGTGATAGCACGGTTCTATGCTAAGAACTGGGAGAGTTTTGATAGGCAGAAGGAAGGAAAATAGGCATTTTATGTGGGGAGATCATCAGTGAAAATATGACTGGCAATGAGCAGAAGGCATAGGGAACCAGGGTGGAGAATGTACTAAGTGGGGGAGAGCTGCCTGTTGGGAGCCATGGAAAAATGTTTCAGCTGGCAAAATCGTGTCTGATTATGGAGTCTTGGGATCCAAACTGAGGAACTCAGGATTGATGGGGCAGCAGAAAGGAGACACCATGGGTTATAAGTAGAGAGGTGTCATGAAGGAAACGGTGTCAAAGGGAGACCAGAGTGGCAGATGCAGAGGTGGCTAGAAATCAGGTATAAAGCACTATTAGCAACCAAGGTACTATGTGCAGTAAATAACCAAATACACCATGCTGTGCACCAACAATGTCCTTTGATTTCACAATGATTTATTTATTATACCACCACCCTCATTATCTAAAGCAGAATGCTACAATTTCATATGCCATCTGTGAGCTCCAAATGGTCATAATTAACAATCACAAATGTTCTAAAAAGGTGATGTGCTAAAAATAGCCTTATCCTGCTTGTCAGCAGGCTGCTTCTGTGAGCACTATGACATTCTATGAAAGAGTGACTACAATTTGTTATGCCTTCACCTGACTATATTTCTTACACAGATTATGAAACTATGAAAATATGCCTCTCTAATTAAACACCTTGAGGTTTAATATTTTGGCTAATGAGGAGTTAGGGCAAAAATAGCAAGACCATACCAAAAGTTAAGTTTGCTTCAAATGAGAGCTGGCTAGTGTCTTTTCTAGAGCATAGTATAAAATGCTTATTGAATGTTGGAAAAATGTCAGTTATTTTGGTGTATTTGTGGCAAATGTAAAGGGCTATTTCATAAATTTGTCACCAAATATTCTCATTCTTTAAGGAGAACCTCATAAGGAGCCCATGGTTTGGTGCTGAAGGAGATCAACTGCCCAGCGGAGTGTGTATACACAACTCCTGGAGAAGCCAGACAGTTTCCCCAAAGTTAGGATTGAGAGTTTGGAGTTTAATTTTCACTACTGCAAATGGCCATATTTAAGATATGTACTTGAGGTTGTCTAACCTGTTACAACTAACCAGAAAAGCAAGGAGCCAAAAAGTGCATTATATTTCATGGAATTGAAGGTGCCACTGATTCAGAGATGCACCATTATCTTATTACTACTAAGAAAGATAAAACATTTAAGTTAAACCATGGCACAATGCTTCTGTGTGATTTTTGAAAATTTATTTTATACTTATAGATAGTGAAGAGACTTTTAGACTTATTTAACATAGTTTAAAAAAATCATGTATCACTCTTTCCTTTATGAAGGAAAAGAAAATGAAATGGATTGGTTAAATTATTTCTAAAACTCTTCCCATTCTGGATTTGACTCTTCCAAATGACTTTCAACTTTCAACTCAGAGTATCAATGCCTGTGTTTTTCTTTAAAGTGTCATTCACTATGCCCTTGATGATGCGTTGTTTCTTAAATAATGCTCTGCTATTTCCTCTGGGATTTTCTTCCAATCTACCAATAAGTTTGATACTGTCCTTCTGTCCTTGCTATAATTGTTCACACACGTATTAAAAACATCTAGAACTAACACACTTGATGGGTTACTTAGTGCTACTGGTCCTTCCTGGTGGATTTTAGTCTACTGTCCTCCATCTGCTCAGGGGCTATGCATTTTTTTTTAAAGGAATTAATGTTCTTTGGGGGAAATCTCTTATTCTTAGATTTTTATATTTTAATATGTTATTAAAATATATTATAATATATATAATATATAAAATATATTAATATATTATACAATATAATATATATAATATATATTAATATATATTTTTATATTTTATATTCTTAGATCTCTATATTTTAATTAAATATAGAACCAAACATTTGGCCATTGGTAGTCTTGTACAATATTACAGTACCTAAATTTTGTTACCTAAATTCATGATTTTGATTTCTTGATTTCATGACATTGATAATGTAATTTCAAAGCACGCTGGGTTTCATTAGGGTGTCCTGTTTGGTTAAATTCCATTTCATATTTTTCTCAATTAAATTACTTGTATTGGAAGTTAAGTAGTTCCTGTTCAAACTCAGAAGGAAGTGTCTGACAAACTAATTTTGACACTTTAATCCTAGTCCTACTGGATGCATGACTCATGCATATTGGCCTCTCATTGCTTTAAAATTTTCTTCTTTTATTCTGATGGTTTTGACCATTTCTCCTGCCTTCACATGCGTTGCTTGAGTGTGATTGTCAATTCTTTCCCACATATTACAGTAACAAAATATAACATAGATTCATTTATTTGCGGGCATCTTCCTTTCTGCATTCCTACAAAGCACTTTGTTATTGTCTTTGAAAGAAAATTTGAATTTCAGTCAGCCACCAATGACGAACTTTGCTTTACTAAAATCATATTTATGTCTCATTTCTTTTTCTGTTTCTTTCTTTGTATACAATAGCATTTCATGTCAAAGCTGAATCATAGAATAATCTTCTTGAAGACACTCTAAATGGCAATTCAGCTCAATATGCTTATAGAGCAGTACATATCACTTAACTGAAGTGACAAAATATGAAGAACTCTGACCCAGATTGTGAGGCATAGCTACAACATGATTGACCAACAGCTACTGTAAGACACAATCAATTTAAGACTTAGGTTGGGGCCGAGTAGCCTCCTGGAGAAAAATAAAATTTGAACCACATCCACTTTAGCCCAAGGAAGGGAGCTGGGGGATAAGCATGGTAGTTGAGCAGTAGAAATCACATTGCAAGAAGGGATGATGAAATCCCTGTGAGAGAGCTCCCCCATAAGATCTGGCCAATGTAACCACACTCATGTTTGTAATAAGGCATCTGGGTCAATGGAGAGAACCCAGCAACCCTGCTGTCTGGACCCCTCCACCTTACCTAAGTATAGTACAGAGGAAAGGAGGCTTCACCTCATTTTGTATTGGCTGTTGTGGTTATAAAGATGGGCCACAGCTATGTCCTTGGCAGGTAGATCTTGCAGAGAAAAATGCTAGTTAGTGAGAGCATCTTGACTCAGAACAAAAGAAGTTACTGGCTGACTGGACTAATTCAAGGATGTAAGTCACCTAATGGGACTGTCTAAACAAATATTTATTGAGTAAATCTTGTATGCAAGGTGTTATGCTTTTAAAAGTCCTGAAATTCTTGCCAGATTCCTTCATGGTGCTAACAAGGCCATAAATGTAACACAGCCTCATTTACAGCCACAGAATTGCGATGCTTGAGAAGAATTGGATTACTCTTCCAGTATTAATTTACAAAGAAACAGCACAGAAATGGATTTTTCTCTTCCTTTATTTTTTCCTTGTAAGCAAATTTTGCAATTAAATCCTGAATTCGAATGCTGCCCTTTATATAGAGAGGACTCACCCGTGAATGTATGGAGAGAGGACAAGAAAGTTTCAGACTCCAACACATCTCTCTACTGTTGAGTTGTTAATATTTAAATTTTCTCCATCAGAGATTCCTTCCCACCCCTTTTTCTGGCATCTCTCTTAATAAAAAAATTGATTCCAAGAAAGATTAACACAATATATGCTAGCCATTGGAATTCAGTCATTAACACCATAGTGTGAATTATTTTTATGGATGACTATCCTCTTGTTGAAGGGATGAGCTGATGTAAGGGCACAGGTTGCTTTAATTAAGGTAAGGGCATATGAAAGCAGGGTTGATGACAACTGAGATAAAACTTGATTTTAAACTTGCTGTAACAAAGAGACCTCCAAAATACAGTGGTTCAAGAAATAAGTTTATTTCTCTTTCACATAAGATTCTTAGGTCAATGTCCAGGTTTATGGGGAATTTGGTTGCATGGAGATTTATTCAGGAACCAGGTTCCTTTCATCATATAACAGCTTTTGTCACCATATATAATGACCTATCCTTTTCAAAACCCTGTCCAAGTCATATGTACCAGACATCTAGAGCAGCACTGCCCAATAGAACTTCCTGCAATGATGGCAGTGTTCTCTGTCTGCACTGCCCTAAAAGTAACCACTAGTCACATTTGGCAATTTAGCATGTCAGATACGGTTAGTGTGACTGACAAACTGAATTTCAAATTTTGTTTAAATTTCGGTAGCTCTATTTGGCTGATGCTACCATATTGGACAGTGCAGACCTGGATAATAGGCAAGTATATTAAACTGTAAGCTCAGTAGTGTGGGGTTTACAGGTATCCTCCTTTATTCTAATATCTTTCACAGTGCCTAGGCTTTGATAGAGGATTAGGTCACCATTTAATCTTTCTCTTGGACACAAACACAGATATGATCACAATGCCTTGATTTGCTGGAGGGCAAAGATTTTTAGTAGAATGTGTTGGATAGTACTTAAACTTCTTGCAATTTAGCTACCCTGTCAGCAGGTGTGAATCCTAATGTGATAGAGGACTAGATCTAGTCATGTTTTTTTTCCGGATTTCCATTTTTCCATCCATCATCCTTTTCAGTTTCTTTGAAAATAACCCATAAGATAACCTTATTAAATCATTATTTTTCATCACACTAGTGTTATTGACATGGCGAATTGAGGCTCTGTCTTGTGTTTTAGTCTGTTAGAATCACTTGTGTTTTATTTTAAAGTAGTTTATACCAGAAGAAATTTTTTTTCATTTTATTTTATTTTATTTCTTTTCAGTGTTCCAAAATTCATTTTTTATTTTATTTTATTTTTTTTTAAAGATTTTTGTTTATTTATTTGACAGAGGGAGATCACAAGCAGTCAGAGAGGCAGGCAGAGAGAGAGGAGGAAGCAGGCTCCCTGCTGAGCAGAAAGCCCGATGCGGGGCTCGATCCCAGGACCCTGAGACCACGACCTGAGCCGAAGGCAGCGGCTTAACCCACTGAGCCACCCAGGCGCCCTCCAAAATTCATTTTTTAAAAAAATATTTTATTTATTTATTTGACAGAGATCACAAGTAGGCAGAGAGGCAGGTAGAGAGAGAGGCGGGTAAGCAGGCTCCCTGCTGAGCAGAAAGCCTGATGCGGGGCTTGATCCCAGGACCCTGGGATCATGACCTGAGCCGAAGGCAGAGGCTTAACCCTCTGAGCCACCCAGGCGCCCCCCAAAATTAATTTTTAATGTGTGGTTTTTTTTTTTAGAAAACCTGTACAGTCCCTTAGAGAAGTAATTAGCACCAGTTTGGTGACATCATAGTTACATATGTATTGGTAGTTAAAATTCACCTCCTATGACAAATGTGGTTTACCACATGATAAAACACACAGCTTTTTTTTTTCCCTTTTATTACCAAAATCAGTTTAAATAAATAGTATACTATAGAAAACAGTTTTGCATCAGGGTTACAAATTAACAGTTCTTAGAATAATTAAAACAAACTCTTATGTTTTAGGAAAGTTCTTTTCTCTTGTGAGAAAACAGGCTGATACAGAAATTCAACTTTAGAATAACAAGTTAAAGAATATGTGTATATTTATTTTAAATTTTAGGATAACAAGTATGTAAAATTTCACTAACATTTTTCTTGTCGAATAAGACATAATGGCTAACTAAGCATTTTCCTTCTCAAAGAACCAAATTTGGACCATAATTCATTGTTTCAAGATTTTGTTAAAATTCTGAAGCTTCAGGCTTCAGTTATACTTTTTAAATCAGTGCTATATAGTATCTGGGAGAAGCACCAAGGTAACTAGGAAAGGGTACAAACATAGTGAGAGGCTACATACACTCAACGAGTACAAACAAAATAAAAGCAGGAATGACAACACACATTTCTAAAAAGTAGAATTCAAATTTTAAAGAATCAAAGAGATATAGAAAGTGATAATATCTGGATAAAGAATATAATCTATAAAGACAAAATGTTACCACCATTTTAAACTTTTATGTAATAAACAATACATATAAATACAGAAAACATATAAAAGCTCCTAGAAGCAGAAGAACTTGATAAAGCAAACCGAGTGAGTATACAGAAGTATACGTCAAATTAAGAAGACAGGAAAATACAGACATACAATCTTCAAAATTCTTATTTTTAATTTCAAGTAAAATGTAATCTGTTCACTGCACAACAAGTTTAAACGATATTGAAGTGTAAAGCAAGAGAAGAGAACACTGGCATCACCCTTCTCCAAGTCTACAACTTGCCCAGAACAACTTCCATTGTTTTCTATGTATCCTTCCAGAACTTTTTCTTAGCATTCATAGATCTTATCAATTCCTAAAGATAAACTTCCTTTATCCATAAGTAGGAGTTTACCAAATTTTTAAAATTATTCCCCTGATTATAGATTTTAAGTTATTCCAAATTTTGTTATTACAGAGAGTGCTCCAATGAACATCTTCATACAGGTATCTCTGTGCTTGTGTGACAAAGAACAAGGGAGTGGAATATTTGAGCCAAAAATATGATGTGGAGCAAAGCCAGATTTAACAAGCAATTGTCATGAGATGAGAACAATGCACCTATGTTCTTATAAAAAAAAACTGAGATTTTGGGGTCTTTTCTGTTATTTCAGCATAACCTGGGGTACACAGAATTTATTAAGTTAATAACATCCTTCTACTGTTTCACTCAGTCATTTGTTGAAGTCTTCTGCTTGTTACCCATTATCAAATTAGCTTTTGTGATTAAGGAAAGTCAAATTCATTTAAAAGTATTATCAAATTCATTTATGGTGTCTTCTCCTATATTTGCTCAATCAGTTGGTATTAAGATATAATTCCTCCATCATGAAAGTGAGGTGAAATTTATTAATTTTTTTTTATCTTTCAAAATAACCTGAGTTTTTTCCCTTTAATCTGCTCATGTAGATTTTTCTAATAAAACATCCTAGGGACGCCTGGGTGGCTCAGTCACTTAAGTGTCTGCCTTCAGTTTGGGTCATGATCCCAGAGTCCTGGGATCAAGTTCAGCATTGGGCTCCTTGCTCGGTGAGAAGCCTGCTTCTCCCTCTGCCTGCCACTCCCCCCACATGCTCTCTCTCTCTGACAAATAAATAAACAAAACCTTTAAAAAAATAAAATAAAACTTCCTAGAATAAGCCCGACTTAACCATTATATTATTATTTAATAGAAAGATGAAATTAATTTATTATTGTTGAAAGTACTATGTTTTTGCACTGTATTTGTAAATCATGTTAGCCTATGATTTTCTTAAATATTTTTTGTTCCTGTCCCAGTTTGTGTATTTGCATTATGCTAGTCTTGAAAAATTACTTAGAAAATTGTATCTCTCAAGTCTCTGGAACAGTTTAAATTTGATAAGAATTATCTGTTCTTGAAGGGAGAGCTCTGTAGGAATGTGGCTGTTTATCATCTTTTTCAATATTGCTTATGTTTAAAGAACATTCAGCTTTTCTATTTCTTTTAAAATCAATCTTGATAACTTTGTATTTTCTATTTCACTTAAAATCAAGGGTCTCTTCCAAGAATTACAAACTATCAAAATTGATATTAAGTTTAGAAGTTTTAATATGTAACTTTCTTGCTCATTTTTATAAAATGTTTATTTGATTTTTTTCTTTAATAGAAGTATTATTTAGAAGAATATTTTTGGTTTTCTATGGTGTGCCTGGACCGCTCCATTCTCCCTGCCTCCCTTCTCCTTTTGTTTAATACACCATGGTCAGGGAATGGAGCCTCTAATACTTATTAACACAGTAGTTCCTAACTTTTTAAGTATGAGAATCTCATTTTCACAATTAAAAAGAATGTATACTTCTAAATATGGAGGAATTAGCTTCTAATACTAATTGAGAAAATATAAGGTTCTATAAATGAATTTAGTAATACTTTAAAATAAATAAGAATTTACTTAATTACTAAAGGCTAGTACATTTGAAAAATAGTAGTATTATTGATGTGTAGGAGTACTATTTGGTTTATCTGCCAGGCGCCTGCTCTTCAGCTAGATTTACAAATCTCTTACAGTAGTGGTATAATCGCTGGTCCCAGGCTCCCAGGCCTCGACTGGCTATCGTGATCTCTTCTGTGAAGACTGATTATTTGTCCCCTGCTGTTTATGTCACCCTCTCCCCTACCCCCTTAGGAATTTCTAGGCTCAGTAGTAAAGAGACATAATCGGCACATAACACTGTTAAGTTTAAGGTGTACCGTGTGTTATTTCGATACATGTATATTGAGAGATGATCACCTCAGTAGCATTACTTAACACCTTTATGTCACAAAATTACCATTTCTTGGGGCGCCTGGGTGGCTCAATGGGTTAAGTCTCTGCCTTCAGCTCGGGTCATGATCTCAGGGTCCTGGGATCCAGCCCTGTATCCCGCTCTCTGCTCTGCGGGCAGCCTGCTTCCCACCCCCCTTCTCTGCCTGCCTCTCTGTCTACTTGTGATCTCTCTCTCTGTCAAATAAATAAATAAAATATTTTTTTAAAAACCCACAAAATTACCATTTCTTTTTTATGGTGGAGCTTTTAAGGTTTACTCTCTTAGCAACTTTCAAGTATCTAAAACAGTACTATTAATTATAATCATTGTGCTGTACATTAGATCCTGAAACTTATTCATCTTATAACCGGAAGTTTGTACCTTTTGACAAACATCTCCCAGTATCTCCCACCCCTCAATCCCCGTTTATCACCATTCTACTCTCTGTTTCTATGATTTCGGCTTTTGTGGATTTCATATATAAGTGAAACTATACAGTATTTGTCTTTCTTTTGTCTGCCTGAGTGTGTTTAACCTCAAGTCTCGTCCATGTTGTCACAAAGGTCAGGATTTCCTTCTTTATTGTGGCTGAATAATATTCATTGTGTGTGTGTATTATACATCATATATATATATATATGTATATATATATATATATAAAATCACATATATGATACAATGGATATATCCTATCTTTATCCATTTATCCATTAGCAAAACCACAATGAGATATCACCTCACCTCTGATAGAATATTCTAGTCAAAAAGACAAGAGATAGGGGCACCTGGGTGGCTCAGTGGGTTAAGCCTCAGCCTTCGGCTCAGGTCATGATCTCGAGGTCCTGGTATCGAGTCCTACATCGGGCTCTCTGCTCTGTGGAGAGCCTGCTTCCTCCTCTCTCTCTCTCTCTGCCCGCTTGTGATCTCTCTCTGTCAAATAAATAAAATCTTAAAAAAAAAAAAAAGACAAGAGATAAGAGATATTGGCAAAGATGTGGAGAAAAGGGGACTCTTGAGCACTGTTGGTGGGAATGTAAATTGGTGCAGCCTTGATGGAAAACAGTATAGAGTTTTCTCAAAAAATTAAAATAGAACCACCATCTGATCCAGCAACCTAGTGATGGGTATATATACTAAGAAAGTGAAATCAAGATCTTGAAGAGCTATCCTCTCTCTCACTCTCTCTCTAGTAAATAAATAAATCTTAAAAAAAATATATATATATATATATTTATTGTCAGACCCTTTACACAAAATATTTGTCATTCTTCTTTCATCATAACACAAAGGTTTGTGTGTGTGTGTTTTACAGACACTGTGTAACTTGCTTACCATACTGTTTGTTGAAACAAAAAATCTTTTTTTGAAGATAGTCTTCTTAGCAGAGTCTAATTGAGGTCAAGAAAACTTAGGGCCACTTCCACTTTTTTGAGGGTCTGATATATTTAAAAAATTGTTGGATATTTGACACTATACATTTGTCAAAACCCATAACACAACGAGTGAACCCTAATGCAAACTTGGACTTTAGTTAGTAATAGTGTATCAGTATTGATTCATCAGTTGTGATAAGTGAACCACAGTAATGCTCATAATAAGGGAAATTGAGTGTATGTGTGTGTGTGTGTGTGTGTGTGTGTGTGTGTGTGTGTGTGTTGGGGGAAAGCGTATATTGGACCTTTGTATTTTCTGTTCAGTTTTTCTATAAACCTAAAACTGCTCTAAATATTAAAGCCTATTTAAAAAAGTGAATGAATACCCAATGTGGATTATTTACATACATTTTTCTTACTAGTAGAACTATAATTCTGTTGGCATGACACTATACCTAGTTTTAAAAAATGACATTACCTAGCTTCTGTTGCAGATCAGATGTACATGAGAGAGGCCTGCTCAATGCGATATATGTGGAAATCATCTGGAGGAAATTTGGGCACAGTTCTTAAAGGCAGAGTAAACACAGTTGGCATCTGCCCTTTGACCCTTCTCTCATTCCCATGCTTCTTGCCTAACACGTTGCACAAAGACCTTAGCAAGCTCATAAGGGAAGGCTCGGCTTTCCTGGAGTCCTTGTCCTGGAGTCCTTTGAGCTGTTACACTGGCCAGCCTTAGGGGTTGCCAACCTCAGGATTTTTTAAATTTCATGAGTAATTCCTATATTATTTAAGCCACTATTTAAGTTTTCTGTGAAGGAAGCTCAAATTGTCAAAAAATTTTAAGAGTTTGACCTCATCAGTGCATCTCTATGATCACATAACCTGCTGTAGAGGAGGAATTGGAAGCCCTCTGTGAACAAGAGGCCAAAGCCAGAGGAACACTCCACTCCCTCTGCTTCACCTGGGAGTGGCTGCCTACACTGAGTACTAAAACATCCTGGAAGCAACAAGTTCAGTGGATTTCTAGGTGTGCTGTATGGCTGGTATGCAGGATTTACATTTCTTTTTATTGAACTCCTGCGCTTGTTCCATTATATTGTGAAATCATTGTCTTTCTAGGATTTTTTTTTTTTTTTTTTTTTGGTGGAATGCATCTTGGAGTATTTTTTGTACAGCAGGTAAACTTTTTTATTGCATATATGTGTATGTACACACTCATATATACATACACATATGCATTTTATTTTATCTTCTCATTTGAGTGATATAGAATTTTAATGTCAAAATTTTTTTCCTCAGATAATGTTGAAGATTTTGTTTACCTACTAGGCAGTGGTGTTTACTTGTACCATTGGTACTCAAATTCAGTGTTCCTGATGAGAATTATGATGTCAATCTGATTATTATTCCTTTGAAGAAATTTGTTTTACCTTTCTAGAAGCTTTTAAGTTATTGTTTTATCCTTGGCATTCTGAAACTTCATGAGGCTAAGTCTCTCTCTCTCTCCTCATATACAAATATATACATATATTTATACATATATAATTGTTATATATAGAATATTAAATATAATATATAATATATAGTTATATATAATATTAAATATATATTCATATAATGTTATATATATACACATGCACACACACACACACACACACATATATATATACATATTTATTTATTTATTTCCTGCACCTTTTAATCTTGCCCACACTCTCCCTCTGAAGATGCCTGGGTTTTCTTCTAGCTCCAAGCACAGAATTTTGCCTATTGGCTTCACCACCAGCCAGTACCTTAAGTTTGAGAAAAAGTGGGCTGATACATATTGCCAAAGAAAGAAGTTGCTAGAGATTTACACTTGCTTTGTAATCAAGAGAGAGTCTTTGAAGGATCTGAATGAGAGATACCAGAGGGAAGTTGGAGACTCTTTTTAGAGTTTGACAGCATTGAGATTTGGGGGATGTCTGCCTGAGAGCCATGAAAATTGAGTTCTGGGCCTGTTCCTACTTAATAAAGTCTGCAGAAGATTTCACTTTCTCTGTCTACAAGATGGGCGTGTGGAACCATGATGACGCTGAAGGTCCCTGCCAGGGATCTTAAGTTCTACTCAGTGATTCTTCACAGGGGGATGCTACTGCCCCCAGGGAGAGTTTGGAAACATAGGAAGTGTTTTTAGGTTGCCGTAATGACTAGATGCCACTTTTGGTATTTAATATGCAAGCACCAGAAATGACCAATATTTTAGAGTAAATGGTAAAGTCTTACAAAAGAAACAATTGTCCAGAAAAAAAAAAAAAGTCAGTAGTGTCCTACTGAGAAACACCATGAGACATAGGACTGCCACTTGTGAAGTAATGTCTCCTGCTTCCTGGAGCCTCCTATCCTGACCCTTCCTGGAGAAAGAGGGGCCATGACAGGATTCCCCTGGCTGGTTGACAGAGAACCCAACCTTGCTGTTTCCTGGTCTCACAGATGGCTTGAAAGGAGCCATTCCATCTCTCTGACTCCAAGGTCGGCCATCTGTCTTTGTCTAACCATCAAAAACTATGCTGCATTACAAGTTTGCACGTTTTGGGGTCTTTTCCCTCTCTATCTAGATAAGTTTATTCCTTTATTTTCACTTTCCTCAAACCAAAGACTATTGAGCCCAGATGTCATTCCCCATGACTGAAATGGAGGACACATGGTGTAAGAAGCAGGCTCTTTCTGCTCAGAGCCTGGGGAATATGAATAGTGGTTTAGATTAAGGAGGCCTCTAAGCAGCACAAGGTCTTTGGTAAAAAGATTTTACATGTGCTCAGCATACCTGAGGGAAAGAACTTCAGATCCATGAGGTAAAGTGTAGAAGATTAAGAGCCACTAATTGGGTCTCGCCTTTGCTGTGCTTTCATTAGCTTTGTAGGTTGTATTGACTTAAAAGCAATTTGAAGATTCACCATTTCATCTTAAAATATGTGTTTTGTATGTCAAAGCCTGCTCCTGGCTTGGTTCAAATCCTCCTTAGAGACCCGTTTTAACAGAAACAGGCCATTCCAACGGAAATCTAATTATTCAGGGATAAATTTCCACAATTCTGTAGATAGCACAAACTAAAGATCTGAGGCCACCTGCTCCTCTGACTCCACCTGGTCCGCCCCAGCTGCCCTGGGCTCTGTGTGTTCTTCAGCTCTGGGCCTAGCCCACAAGGTCTCTAGGGATCTGAGCCCATCTAGACTTACTTCCTGGGCCCATCTAGACTTACTTTCTGGGCCCATCTAGACTTACTCTAGAGTTACTTCCTCTGAACCCTTTCCCCTCTACTCCCTTAGTTTAGTTACACAGAACTGCCACGTTTTCACCAGTGAATTTCATCTTTCAAAAGTTGGGTCAGGTATTTTTTTCCATGGGAATGGTTCTCTCTCCAATCCTCCTCTTCCTCCTTAGGAACTCCAGTGGGTCCTTTAATCCCCAGTGTAGGAATCACCTTCCAAGGGTGTCCTCCTTTCTGTTTTTGGACTTATCCCCATTATAACCTGTCTCTTGTGGCCTGAATTACCCCAGGAAGGCTGGTTAAAAGTACAGATTCCTGGCCTATAACCCAGACTTACTGAATCTGAGCTCTGGAGTGGGACCCAGAGATCCACATTTTTCATAAGCTACTTGGAACATGGAAGAAGGGTTTTGAGTGTTGTCTTCTGTTTTTTATACTAAATCATACACATTTTTAAAGCATTTTCTTTTGTTTATATTAGAAAGAGAATGAGAATGAGCAGGGGAAGAGGCAGAGGGAGACAGAGAATCTCAAGCATACTCCATATTCAGTGCAGTACCCAAAACGGGGCTCAGTCTCACGACCCTGAGATCATGACCTGAGCCAAAATCAAGAGTTGGGCCGCTTAACCAACTGAGCTACCCAAGCACCTCTAAATTGTAAACATTTTGATAGAGTCATGTTGTAATATTTAGGTTTATATCCATAGTACCTAAATAGTGCCTGACACACAGTTGGTATTGAAAATCTTTTTGTTGAAATAATGGTGAAACCATACCAAGAATATGATTTAAGACCTGAGTTTGCATCCTGGCTCTACCATTTGCTAGATATATGATTGGGACAAGTTATCAGAACTTTTTCTCAGTTTAATTTATAAATTAGAGATAATAATACCTCCCTGCCAGTGCTTTGTGATAAAAATGAGACCTATATCATTATTAGCCTAATGAATTTTTAGATAGTTTTAAATCTCCAATACTAGAAAGGCTAAGAGGAAGCTCCCCTGAATTGAGGAATTTCTTTTTTTTTCTTTTTAAAGATTTTATTTATTTTGAGAGAGAGAGAGGAGAAGAGAGAGCACAAAAGCAGGGGGAGCAGCAGGCAGAGGGAGAAGCAGACCCTCCCCCCACCCCCCACTGTGCAGCAGGGAGCCCACTGATACAGGACTCCATCCTGGGACTCTGGGATCATGACCTGAGTCGAAGGCAGATGCTTAACTGACTGAGCCACCCAGGTGCCCCTGAGTGGAGGAATTTCTATGGGATGACTTTCAAAACTGTAGGAATTCAAAATTTTAGGAAATTGGATCCAGAGCTGGAAAGACTGAACTGCTGGATGATTCCAGTTCTCTTATGGTGGTCTGCTGGGCTGGTGTTTTTCTGGGTATTTTCTGGTTCAATATTTCTGGTATTCATAATCTTCCCAGATGGATAAATGATGGTGAACAGGTTGACTAGAAGGCTTGTGTCTACATCAACTGAGCTATTTGTCTGTAGACGCTGACTTTTCTTTTATTTCAACAATGCATTCATCTGTCCATCCAATTAGCACCAACTGGGCATCGACATGTGTAAAGTAGTAACAGTTACCATTTTTGGGGCCCTGATTATGTGCCAGCCCCTGTGCCGAGAATTTTATGTGCTCTCTCAATTTTCACAATGCACTTACAAGATAATGTTAGCTATCCCCATTCTACACAAGAGGATCTTGAACGTACCCTTTTCCAAAATGTTATGGAAAGAAAACCTAAACCATCTTACCAAAATCTATAGAAAGAAAACCTAAACTATCTTACTCTAGAGAGCTCCCTTCTTCCAGTGGCATTGACCTCATCAAATGCATTCAGGAGGAAATGCACAGGGCAGGAAGGAACGTGACAGGAAGAAACACAACAGTGACTGAAACAAAAACCAAAATCATTCTTTCTTGATTTAAAAAATCCCCTTTCTCATTAATCCTCCAGGAATTAGCAAAGTCAGCTTCTTGTTCAGTTTGTGCTGCTGGTCTTACATCACTGCACAATTTTCTTCCAGCGTTGCACACTGTTGTTTTTGGTCGTGGGTTGAAAATGGTGATTGTTCATGAAGGACGCTATAGAAGAGACATGGATATTTTGGAATGCATAGCTGATCTTGACGTTTATAAGGTAGGTCAGCAGTTGCTACAGGAGGCCCTCAGGAGGTCCAGTTTTAATATATGTCAGAAAGGGCCTCTTCTGAGGGTGGAAATAGGCTTATATTTATTTCAACTTAAAGAGTATTTCAGACTGTTTTGTCACAACCTCAGAGGATGGTAAAGATAATTATGTTGGCTTTTCAATTTTAAATTCTACAGCCTTTTAATGCTCTGGCTGTGTTCATCAAAGTACTCCTGAATGGGACTCCTCTGAAATATTGTGCCAATTCCAATTTGCTCACCAAGTCCAGTTATTTCCCCACTGTTCTGGTCAATAACAGTTCCTAAAGTTTTGCCAGAAGTGGTCTGTCTATTCTTGGTAAGATTAGCTCTTCAGAGTCTCATCAGGTGTATGGTGATTGTTTCTTATGTGCCTTGTCCAGTTTACCAGGTAGAAAATGTTGTAACTTACTGGGGATTTCTGAAATGTCATAAGGATGATTAACATCTTGTTTTCTGAAATCTGTAATTCAAAAATGTCTCTAAAATGTGGAACATTACTCAGGTGTCTAGTGCTGCCTTTCCCTAATAGATAATTTTAAGCTTTTATCACTCATGACAGAATGGGAAAGGTGAGGTTATCTTATAAATCTTTAGTACAGATTGGGGTAATAAATTAAAACACCATAGTGAGAAGCTTCTATGCTGATTTAAAAAATAATTAAATGGTTGTAGGCAGAATGAACAGTTCCACAGGTCAACATGTAGGGTTTGCAACATCTGGGACATTCAATTCTAAATCTTACTTTCAAAAGATGAGAAAACAGTTTGTTTTCCACTAAAGTATTTTTTATGTACTTGAAGCTGCAAAGAATAAAATAAGCTTGTTTAGAATCTTTTTTCAAGTGAGTAATAAAGAATAAAGGAAAACTAATGGGTGCTAATATATCCTGAGGAGGAAAAGAACTATTATTAATGAGTATTTATTGAATACTAATGAATTCTTAGCACAGGGATGTAATAGGGCATTAATTACTTATGATCACATCTCCAGACTTATAGATTGGAGGGGAAAGTGCCTAATCCTCAAAGTTTCCAAATAAAACCGGTATCAGGCTATAATAAAATTTTATTTTTGCTTTTATGTTGTTTTCATGTTAGAGAACATTCCATTGAGATATATTTGATATTTATGAAGGCACAATCACTACCATAGGATGTTCTATTAATATTAATGACAGTAAAATGAACGAGATTTTAGGATTTATCTTACTCTTGTAAAAAATAGACCAATGGCACTGGTTATGAATATTCTTGATTTTTACTGTAGATTTGTTAGCATGTAAGCAAATACTTTTGCAGAATAAATAAGACTATGTTCTTCATCCTTAGAAGAACAAGTCAGAAAGAATGAATTCTGTCCTGGCTTATCTGAAGGCTTTCCATTAAAGTCAGTGCCATAAATAGGCTGGTGGTATAACCAGCAGGGCAGATAACTGCCATGGATGATGCCATAAAGAGATATTTACGGTTTCAAAAGAAATCAACTCCAGTTCACAAATCAGAATACATGTTATGACATGGAGGGGGTGGGAAAAGGTAAACAAAGAGATTTATTAAGTGTTAGTTGTGATGAACATGCAATTTGCAGAGGGAAATCGATTTTTCACATAAATCAGTGTGTTAAATATGGTAGTCTAATAAGATATTCTGTCTGGTATTTCCACACTATACATTAAAATTTTATGTGTGGGGAACGCCTGGGTGGCTCAGTGGGTTAAAGCCTCTACCTTCGGCTTGGGTCATGATCCCAGGGCCCTGGGATCTAGCCCCACATTGGCCTCTCTGCTCAGCAGGGAGCCTGCTTCCTCCTCTCTCTCTGCCTACTTGTGATCTCCCTCGTTCAAATGAATAAATAAAATCTTTAAAAAAAATAAAATTTTATGTGTGTGTGTTGGGGGGGACTTTCATATTTGAATGAAGATCTGCTTTTCTGAAGGTTTGCAATGAATTTATCTTATGCAATTAGCTTTGTTGCTAGGCAGCCCCAATACCAGTTTTGATGTGTAATTTGCTTGAAACTATTAAAAGGGTTTTGCTGAAGGTTTGAAACCATCAGAATTAGCCTCAGAGAGCATTAGGTGTTGCTACTTTAATGAGCTGAAGCTTTGCATTTGGGATTAAGTTTAGTGAAACCAAAACAATACAGCACTTTGGGAAATGAAATGTGTTGAATGGAGTTGAAGGAAATGTGATACTCATTCTGTCTCTTTGGGGTTTCTGAGCTTTACCCAATAGTGCCCACCCCCTGTCTTAATTTGGGGACATTTTCTCTTAAAATGTATACTGTGAAGCTTCTGACTAGAGGGCCTTCCTCTGTTTAAATCTGCCCTGTCTTTGCTTTCTTTCCTCCTTACAGTGAAGTTACGGAGCATTAGGAAGAGTCAAGTCAGGGAGTTTCAGTTTTTCTTCCAACACATCTTCCCTGCCCCAGTCTCAGTGCTTGGAGGACCATCCCAATGTCTTGTACAGTTTTCACCTCTATGTCTCAGCCTTTGGTCAGACACTTGATTTAGACTTAAAATTCTGACTTTCCTAGGAAGTTGTTTTTGATCTCTTTTATGTTCCTGTTTTGAGGACTCTGACTTACCCACTCACCCTTGGGCTCAGCTCCCAAAATCCCAGCACAGGTATGACTGGGGTTTGCATATTCTGGGGATAAAATTGGACATCTTCTTTCACTTGGGGAGTTCTGGATAACTTTGGCTTTGGGTGACCTATAAAACTTCTGCTAGTACATCTTCCGATCTGAGAGGTACTTGGAGAACTCTGCTTTCTAAGTCAAAAGATGTTTTTTACTCCATTAGTTTCTTCTTGAGTATATTTATTGCATTTTTTCTTAGCAGCAGCTGCTTGAATTACAGACTGTCTGCTGGCTACTCATCTGGGGTTTTGCTGTTTAAAGGTTGAAATCTTACCACATGCAAAGGTTATACTTAGTTGAGGCATATA
Organism: Enhydra lutris kenyoni; assembly: GCF_002288905.1. NCBI lineage: Eukaryota > Metazoa > Chordata > Mammalia > Carnivora > Mustelidae > Enhydra > Enhydra lutris. The sequence continues at coordinate 6,665,638 of NW_019154144.1, read as the reverse complement.
AATATATTCTTACTTAAGGATGTGCATATATTAAGATATTTCTTTAAAAGTTGCCTTATCAGAGCCCTGAGTTTTCTTGTGAAAAGGAAAAACTGAAAACATAAATATGGTTCGGGACATTAAAAAATATAACTGATTTCCGCATGATTGCCATAATTTCTGGTGGTAGTAGTTTCACATAAAGTGATCATTTTGTTTTTGTCACCGTGAATTCTATATCACAAATGTTTAGATTAAAAACTGTAATCGACCAAATGATTTTCTTCTGAATGCATGTGGCTTGGGCCAGTGTATCATCTGGATAGACTGATGAATGCCTGAGTATTTCGCTATGAACAAATCAGGGCAGAATATTCAGATTTAGAGATAAAACTCGTATATTGCTTGCTAATCTAAAGTGAGTAATTCATAATAGTGCATTCTGGCTTTTATTTCTGAATAAACTATTAGTATGCAAATCCTCTGGTATGATGATGTCTTAGACGACCAGCCATTAACATCTTAGGGTTTCACTTATCAGATTGTTTTCTAATATAAACGTTGGCTGAGATGGACAAGTATACAAAGCGGAAAGCTTTCAAAAGAGCATAAGAGAAAAGGTTGACCAGTAGCCTCACATTTTATACTTACAATTTATGTACTGAAAATAGCTCTTTTATTCATATTTGGAGTTTCCTACAATATCCCTTTTCTTCTGTAAAAGATTGAAAGTCCTTTAATGCTAACAGCCAGAAATGGACATAACTCAGGCTTTTGGTTTCATGTAGCCAGATTTTGAACTTCTCAGTTTGGGCAAGGTTCAACTTCGTTTTTAGTAATTAACACTTTGTTATAATTATGTATTTACTTCTCTGGCTCCCTACTGTACTGTGAGCTTCCATGAGCCCCTGGCTGGTAAGGAATCTGCAACATCTAGCATAGCACATAGCCCACAGTAGATGTTTAGTAGAAAGGTGTGTATGAGAATACACTCTCTGTCACTGGGTGCCGGAGCAGACGCGGATTTGCCATGGTATCTGTTTCTGCTCACGTGAATACAGAGCATCAGAGGCAGGTGCCATTGTATGGGACAGGTAGTTGATGTTATGATGCACATTAGTTAAAATATTCTTTTTGGACTGGGAGAAATCTGCTCCTTGACATCACCGCTATAGTGAATAAGAATTTCCTCAACAAGTATTCTCTTAAACCAAATGATCAATTCTTGATGGAAGACAAACACTAGGAACTGTTTGATGAACTTTTAAAAAAATTCAGTTGAATATCATGCTGGTGGCTCTACCCAGAATGCAACTAAAGTGGCTCAGACTATTGAAGAAGCAAATATTGGGCAGCAAATACCAGTCTGGGAGAGCCATTTTTTAAAAAAAAATTTTATTTATTTATTTGACAGAGAGAGATCACAAGTAGGCAGAGAGGCAGGCAGAGCGGCGAGGGGGAAGCAGGCTCCCTGCTGAGCAGAGAGACTGATGCGGGGCTCGATCCCAGAACCCCAGGATCATGACCTAAGCTGAAGGCAGAGGCTTTAATCCACTGAGCCACCCAGGCGCCCCTGGTAGAGCCATTTTAATAAAATGACTACAAGATGCTGTGACATATAGATCTATAATAAGAGAGGATCTATGATAGTAAGTCAGTCATCATTGAAGTATTTATAGCCCATTTAATTCCATAGGTTTCTCATTGCTCTGTACCTTGAGTGGTATGTTTTCTGTATCTCTGCTTTATTTAATACGTATTTGAAAATATTCAATTCTTCTGGAAAGAAGAACAGGATGGATAAAAATTGTAGATGGACAAAATGGTAGCTTTTAAGATAGAGGCAAAATTCATGCGGTATTTTAAATATAGATAGTAAACAAGAAAGTAAGTTAGGAAATAGGCAACCTTCTAAGATGCATTAAATATAAATATTAAGTTTGTAACCTGTTAGACTGAAAAGGGTAGAAAAACAAGAACTTCTGTGTGTGTGTGTGTGTGTGTGTGTGTGTGTCTTGTGTGTGTGTGAGAACAAACAGGACTTTATTCCTCTGGTAAACATCTTAGTATGGCTGGACCATTCTGACCAGGAACTAAGTTGGGAGCAGAGTCTGGCTTCTGTTCCTCTTGCTATGGGCTCTCTACATGGGGCATTGCAAAGAAAGGGGGTAGTGGAAGAAGGATCCGAGGCCAACAGGGACTCTTCCTGAGTAGATGCCAATGCCTTTGACAGGTGGGTCTCACTGGAGTTTAACCTTACGTACAAGAGTTGGAGGGACCATTCCTTCTTCCTGTTTTGGCGAAAGCCATACCACCTACCACCTTCTATTCTGGAGATCAGGCCCAGAAAGCTCAGCCATAAGAGCCAGAAGAGACAGGGAAGCTTTGAGAAGGAGAACCTCAGACTTTGCAAGCAGAAAGAAAGGTGAGCTGACCTCTGGCTGTTGACCTTGATTTGAGAGGTGTTTGGAACCACCTCCAAAAGAAAGGGGGAAGGACCCCTAGAAAAAAACAATACCCTGGTGGCAGCTGGCCTATCCACCTTCCCCATTCCTGAGTGAGGCTGAGGCTGGCCCATGGTAGGGTCCAGGGGGAGATGCTGGCCTAAAAGAATTTATTAAAAAATTAGGTAACATTGAATGCATCCCAATGTTTATAACAACAATGTCCACAATAGCCAAAATATGGAAGGAGACCAGATGTCCATCAACAGATGAATGGATAAAGAAGATGTAGTACATATATATATATAAAATGGAATATATTACTCAGCCATCAGAAAGAATGAAATCTTGCCATTTGCAATGATGTAGATGGGACTAGAGGGTGTTAAGCTAAGTGAAGTAAGTCAGAGAAAGAAAAATACCGTATGATTTCACTCATATGTGAAATTCTTTTTTTAAGATTTTATTTATTTGATAGAGAGAGATGCAGTGAGAGAGGGAAAACAAGCAGGGGGAGTGGGAAAGGAAGAAACAGGCTTCCCACTGAGCAGGGAACCCGATGCTTGATCCCAGGACCCTGTGTTCAAGACCTGAGATGAAGGCAGACGCTCAACTACTGAACCACCTAGCCACCCCTCATATTTGAAATTTAAGAAACATGGGGAAGGGAAGGAAAAATAAAATAAGATGAAAACAGAGAGTAAAGCAAATTGTAAGGGACTCTTAACTATAGAAAACAAACTGAGGGTTGCCAGAGGAGTGGGGAGAAAGGGGAACTGGATGATAGACATTAAAGGAGGGAACTTGAAGTAATAATGAGCACTGGGTATTGTACACAACTGACGAATAACTAAATTCTACCTCTGAAACTAATAATACAGTGTATGTCAATTAAATTGGATTTAAATAAAAAAAAAATTTTAAGTTAAGTAACATTGAGTCCAAGTAATCATACTATTGAGTGTCTTTTCCGCTGAAAATGTCCTCAGTGGCAAACAAATACATTAGTTTCTAAACTATTCTTATTCAGAATCTCTGCCCGGAACAAGACAGCCTCATCTTTAAGTTGGTAGCTTAGTCGTTCTTCGAAAGAAAACAGCTTTATGATGTCATATAAATATAGGCAGAACTTGATTGTCTGGCCTTTCAAAATGTGATGGATTGCCTCTTTCCTTGAGAGGTGAATAAATCATCACAACCTCATAAATCTTAGTAATCAGTTTTCCTCCTAGTTTTAGGAATTTCCATGAATAGCTCACAGGGGGTCCATTAAACAAAAATGGGAGAAGAGAAATAGGGAAAAATAAAAAGTGAAAGCCAGAGTTAAAGTAAAAAATGAGGAAAGTTTGGGTGAGCCTTTGTGTGTGCCTGGTTCACGGGTATGTAGCAAGGTCTCTGAGTTATATTTATCAAGTGGAATTTGGAAACAGGTTCCCAGAGGGAAGGAACTTAACTGGTGCTAAGTAGAATTCTGGTTACCAATAAAGCGTGCTGTTTGGCTGTGTTTATTGCAGAACTCCTGCTGGGTGACTTTGGGGTAGTTTCCACCGTCATCCTGGGAGGAATAACTATAGGAAGATTGGGGCCTAAAATCTACCTGATGATGAATCACCCAAATTCTGAAGCATATTTCTATGTTAACACTCTCCTTTGTCATGTAGACTGGGGTACAGAAAACTATTGCTATGAGGTGTCACGTAATTCATATTCAAAGAAAGATTTTTTTTTTTTTTGGACATCCTTTTTATCTATGTGATGTCTGCCACAAGGCTTATTTCTCAGAATGGGCAAAGAATGGGAGATAAAAAGTGTATTTTCTCTAACTATATTTCTCATATATTTTTTTTCTTTTTGCTTTGATGTAGCACCTATGTCCATATGACACCAAAGATGTCTGAATTTTTGTTTTCATTGGTCACTGGCTTATTTAACAACAGCAGAATTTAACTAAAGAAAAGCATTTTTAATTGAGGATGTGAGATTTTATCATATGCAGTTATATGCTAAAGTGATATGCTTTTGTCACTCAATATTCATTGAACAAATACTTACGAAGAGCCTATGATGTGTTAAACCCAGTGCTAGGCTTTGGAGGTTGAGAGGCAAATAGGGTAGATCGTATTTCTGCCACCCTAGAACTTCAAGTCCTATGGAAAGTCACAAATAAGTAGTAGGCCATCCAAACCATGGAAGCTGTTTTGTTTAGTGCTTTACTCCCATCCTTTCAATAGAGACCGATATGTGATTGATGCTCAGGAGGTGTTTGTTAGACGAAGACTAGCAATGAAGTGAGTGCTACGGCAAGGGAAGTAAAGATGCCATGGGAAGTCAAGAAAGTTTTTTTGTTTTTTCTTTCCCCCCTCAGTTTTACTGAGGTGTAATTGACAAATAACATTGTAATATACTTAAAGTATACAATGTGATGATTTGTCTCATAAGTTTCCAAATTTCCATGGTACTAATCAGTGTTCTTTCTTTTCAGCTTGAAAAACCCCAGCATTTCTTGTAGGGAAGATCTAGTGGTGATTAACTCCCTCAGCTTGGGTTTGTCTTTAATCTCTCCTTCATTTCTGAAGGACAGCTTTTCTGGATGAAATATTCTTGATGGCAGTTTTTTTTTCAATACATTGAATAGATCATCCCATTCTTCCCTGGCCTGGCCACTGTCTCCTCTTTCTGCTGAGAAACCCATTAATAGCTCTATTAGGGTTCCTTTTTATGTGAGGATGTTCCCCCCCTCTTGCTGCTTTAAAAAATCTCACTTTGTCTTTGATTTTAGACAGCTTTGTGACAGTGGTGTCTTGTAGAAAATAGTTTGAGGTTGAAATTTTGGAGGGACCTATGGAGCCTCATGAACTTTGCTGTCTGAATCTGTCCTCAGATTTGGGAAATTCATAGCCATTATTTCTTTAAATGAACTTTCTGCTCCTTTCCCTCTTTTCTTCTGGGACTCCAGTGATGGGTAGATTGTTTTCTTACTGGAATCCTATAGTTCTTACAGGTTTTCCTTACTCAATTTCAGTCTTTTTTTTCTTTTCTTTTCTTTTCTCCCCTGACACCCCCCCCCCCCGCCCCACTAACTGGATAGTTTCAATTGACCTGTCTTCTACTTCACAGATTATTTCCTTTGGTTGGTCCAGTCTGATGATGATGCTGTTTGGTGCATTTTTCTTTCTATTCATTGTATTCTTGAGCTCCAGAATTTATGTTTGGTTCTTTTTTATGACTTCTATCTCTCTGTTAAACTTCTCATTTTGTTCATTACTATTTTCCTGATTTCTTGAACTATCTTTCTGTGTTTTCTTGTGGTTCACTGAGCTTCCTTAAAACAACTGTTTTGAATTCTCTATTTCTGTAGGGTTGGTTACTGGAAAATTACTGTATTCCTCTGGTGGCATCACATTTTCCTGATTTTTCATGTTCCTTGAAGACCTGCATTGCTGTCTTGGCATTATAAAAGTAGTTACCTCCTTCAGTCTTTACTGACTGGTTTTAGGAATCTTCTGTGTTAGGGATTCTGAGGCTTTCTCAGACCGTTTCAATGGATACCTGTGTCACACTTCTTTTTTTTTTTTTTTTTTTTTTTTTAATTTTATTTTTTATAAACATATATTTTTATCCCCAGGGGTACAGGTCTGTGAATCGCCAGGTTTACACACTTCACAGCACTCATCATAGCACATACCCTCCCCAATGTCCATAATCCCACCCCCCCAACCCCCCTCCCCCCATTAACCCTCAGTTTGTTTTGTGAGATTAAGAGTCACTTATGGTTTGTCTCCCTCCCAATCCCATCTTGTTTCATTTACTCTTCTCCTACCCCCTTAAGCCCCCATGTTGCATCTCCTCTCCCTCATATCAGGGAGATCATATGATAGTTGTCTTTCTCCAATTGACTTATTTCGCTAAGCATGATACCCTCTAGTTCCATCCACGTCGTTGCAAATGGCAAGATTTCATTTCTTTTGATGGCTGCATAGTATTCCATTGTGTATATATACCACATCTTCTTTATCCATTCGTCTGTTGATGGACATCTAGGTTATTTCCATAGTTTGGCTATTGTAGACATTGCTGCTATAAACATTCGGGTGCACGTGCCCCTTCGGATCACTACGTTTGTATCTTTAGGGTAAATACCCAGCAGTGCAATTGCTGGGTCATAGGGTAGTTCTATTTTCAACATTTTGAGGAACCTCCATGCTGTTTTCCAGAGTGGTTGCACCAGCTTGCATTCCCACCAACAGTGTAGGAGGGTTCCCCTTTCTCCGCATCCTCGCCAGCATCTGTCATTTCCTGACTTGTTAATTTTAGCCATTCTGACTGGTGTGAGGTGATATCTCATCGTGGTTTTGATTTGTATTTCCCTGATGCCGAGTGATATGGAGCACTTTTTCATGTGTCTGTTGGCCATCTGGATGTCTTCTTGGCAGAAATGTCTGTTCATGTCCTCTGCCCATTTCTTGATTGGATTATTTGTTCTTTGGGTGTTGAGTTTACTAAGTTCTTTATAGATTTTGGACACTAGCCCTTTATCCGATATGTCATTTGCAAATATCTTCTCCCATTCTGTCAGTTGTCTTTTGGTTTTGTTAACTGTTTCCTTTGCTGTGCAAAAGCTTTTGATCTTGATAAAATCCCAATAGTTCATTTTTGCCCTTTCTTCCCTTGCCTTTGGCGATGTTCCTAGGAAGATGTTGCTGCGGTTGAGGTCGAAGAGGTTGCTGCCTGTGTTCTCCTCAAGGATTTTGATGGATTCCTTTCTCACATTGAGATCCTTCATCCATTTTGAGTCTATTTTCGTGTGTGGTGTAAGGAAATGATCCAATTTCATTTTTCTGCATGTGGCTGTCCAATTTTCCCAACTCCATTTGTTGAAGAGGCTGTCTTTTTTCCATTGGATATTCTTTCCTGCTTTGTCGAAGATTAGTTGACCATAGAGTTGAGGGTCTATTTCTGGGCTCTCTATTCTGTTCCATTGATCTATGTGTCTGTTTTTGTGCCAGTACCATGCTGTCTTGATGATGACAGCTTTGTAATAGAGCTTGAAGTCCGGAATTGTGATGCCACCAACTTTGGCTTTCTTTTTCAATATTGCTTTGGCTATTCGAGGTCTTTTCTGGTTCCATATAAATTTTAGGATTATTTGTTCCATTTCTTTGAAAAAAATGGATGGTACTTTGATAGGAATTGCATTAAATGTGTAGATTGCTTTAGGTAGCATAGACATTTTCACAATATTTATTCTTCCAATCCAGGAGCATGGAACATTTTTCCATTTCTTTGTGTCTTCCTCAATTTCTTTCATGAGTACTTTATAGTTTTCTGTGTATAGATTCTTAGTCTCTTTGGTTAGATTTATTCCTAGGTATCTTATAGTTTTGGGTGCAATTGTAAATGGGATGGACTCCTTAATTTCTCTTTCTTCTGTCTTGTTGTTGGTGTAGAGAAATGCAACTGATTTCTGGGCATTGATTTTATATCCTGACACTTTACTGAATTCCTGTACAAGTTCTAGCAGTTTTGGAGTGGAGTCTTTTGGGTTTTCCACATATAGTATCATATCATCTGCGAAGAGTGATAGTTTGACTTCTTCTTTGCCGATTTGGATGCCTTTAATTTCCTTTTGTTGTCTGATTGCTGAGGCTAGGACTTCTAGGACTATGTTGAATAGCAGTGGTGATAACGGACATCCCTGCCGTGTTCCTGACCTTAGCGGAAAAGCTTTCAGTTTTTCTCCATTGAGAATGATATTTGCGGTGGGTTTTTCATAGATGGCTTTGATAATATTGAGGTATGTGCCCTCTATCCCTACACTTTGAAGAGTTTTGATCAGGAAGGGATGCTGTACTTTGTCAAATGCTTTTTCAGCATCTATGGAGAGTATCATATGGTTCTTGTTCTTTCTTTTATTAATGTGTTGTATCACATTGATTGATTTGCGGATGTTGAACCAACCTTGCAGCCCTGGAATAAATCCCACTTGGTCGTGGTGAATAATCCTTTTAATGTACTGTTGAATCCTATTGGCTAGTATTTTGGCGAGAATTTTTGCATCTGTGTTCATCAAGGATATTGGTCTGTAGTTCTCTTTTTTGATGGGATCCTTGTCTGGTTTTGGGATCAAGGTGATGCTGGCCTCATAAAATGAGTTTGGAAGTTTTCCTTCCATTTCTATTTTTTGGAACAGTTTCAGGAGAATAGGAATTAGTTCTTCTTTAAATGTTTGGTAGAATTCCCCCGGGAAGCCGTCTGGCCCTGGGCTTTTGTTTGTTTGGAGATTTTTGATGACTGTTTCAATCTCCTTACTGGTTATGGGTCTGTTCAGGCTTTCTATTTCTTCCTGGTTCAGTTGTGGTAGTTTATATGTCTCTAGGAATGCATCCATTTCTTCCAGATTGTCAAATTTGTTGGCGTAGAGTTGCTCATAGTATGTTCTTATAATTGCCTGTATTTCTTTGGTGTTAGTTGTGATCTCTCCTCTTTCATTCATGATTTTATTTTTTTGGGTCCTTTCTCTTTTCTTTTTGATAAGTCTGGCCAGGGGTTTATCGATCTTATTAATTCTTTCAAAGAACCAGCTCCTAGTTTCGTTGATTTGTTCTATTGATTTTTTGGTTTCTATTTCACTGATTTCTGCTCTGATCTTTATGATTTCTCTTCTCCTGCTGGGTTTAGGGTTTCTTTCTTGTTCTTTCTCTAGCTCTTTTAGGTGTAGGGTTAGGTTGTGTACCTGAGACCTTTCTTGTTTCTTGAGAAAGGCTTGTACCGCTATATATTTTCCTCTCAGGACTGCCTTTGTCGTGTCCCACAGATTTTGAACCGTTGTGTTTTCATTATCATTTGTTTCCATGAATTTTTTCAACTCTTCTTTAATTTCCTGGTTGACCCATTCATTCTTTAGAAGGATGCTGTTTAGTCTCCATGTATTTGGGTTCTTTCCAAATTTCCTCTTGTGATTGAGTTCTAGCTTCAGAGCATTGTGGTCTGAAAATATGCAGGGAATGATTCCAATCTTTTGATAATGGTTGAGACCTGATTTAGGACCGAGAATATGATCTATTCTGGAGAATGTTCCATGTGCACTAGAGAAGAATGTGTATTCTGTTGCTTTGGGATGAAATGTTCTGAATATATCTGTGATGTCCATCTGGTCCAGTGTGTCATTTAAGGCCTTGATTTCCTTGTTGATCTTTTGCTTGGATGATCTGTCCATTTCAGTGAGGGGAGTGTTAAAGTCCCCTACGATTATTGTATTATTGTCGATGTGTTTCTTTGATTTTGTTATAAATTGGTTTATATAGTTGGCTGCTCCCATGTTAGGGGCATAGATATTTAAAATTGTTAGATCTTCTTGTTGGACAGTTCCTTTGAGTATGATATAGTGTCCTTCCTCATCTCTTATTATAGTCTTTGGCTTAAAATCTAATTGATCTGATATAAGGATTGCCACTCCTGCTTTCTTCTGATGTCCATTAGCATGGTAAATTCTTTTCCACCCCCTCACTTTAAACCTGGAGGTGTCTTCAGGTTTAAGATGAGTTTCTTGTAGGCAACATATAGATGGGTTTTGTTTTTTTATCCATTCTGATACCCTGTGTCTTTTGATTGGGGCATTTAGCCCATTAACATTCAGGGTAAGTATTGAGAGATATGAATTTAGTGCCATTGTATTGCCTGTAAGGTGACTGTTATTGTATATTGTCTCTGTTCCTTTCTGATCTACTACTTTTAGGGTCTCTCTTTGCTTAGAGGACCCCTTTCAATATTTCCTGTAGAGCTGGTTTGGTATTTGCAAATTCTTTCAGTTTTTGTTTGTCCTGGAAGCTTTTAATCTCTCCTTCTATTTTCAATGATAGCCTAGCTGGATATAGTATTCTTGGATGCATGTTTTTCTCGTTTAGTACTCTGAATATATCATGCCAGGTCTTTCTGGCCTGCCAGGTCTCTGTGGATAAGTCTGCTGCCAATCTAATATTTTTACCATTGTATGTTACAGACTTCTTTTCCCGGGCTGCTTTCAGGATCTTCTCTTTGTCACTAAGACTTGTAAATTTTACTATTAGGTGACGGGGTGTGGACCTATTCTTATTGATCTTGAGGGGGGTTCTCTGAACCTCCTGGATTTTGATGCTTGTTCCCTTTGCCATATTGGGGAAATTCTCTCCAATAATTCTCTCCAATATACCTTCTGCTCCCCTCTCTGTTTCCTCTTCTTCTGGAATCCCAATTATTCTAATGTTGTTTCGTCTTATGGTGTCACTTATCTCTCGAATTCTCCCCTCATGGTCCAGTAGCTGTTTGTCCCTCTTTTGCTCAGCTTCTTTATTCTCTGTCATTTGGTCTTCTATATCACTAATTCTTTCTTCTGCCTCATTTATCCTAGCAGTGAGAGCCTCCATTTTTGATTGCACCTCATTAATAGCTTTTTTGATTTCAACTTGGTTAGATTTTAGTTCTTTGATTTCTCCAGAAAGGGCTTTTATCTCTCCGGAGAGGATTTCTCTAATATCTTCCATGCCTTTTTCGAGCCCGGCTAGAACCTTGAGAATCGTCATTCTGAATTCTAGATCTGACATATTACCAATGTCTGTATTGATTAGGTCCCTAGCCTTTGGTACTGCCTCTTGTTCTTTTTTTTGTGGTGAATTTTTCCGCCTTGTCATTTTGTCCAGATAAGAGTATATGAAGGAGCAAGTGAAATACTAAAAGGGTGGCAACAACCCCAGGAAAATATGCTTTAGCCAAATCAGAAGAGATCCCAAATCGTGAGGGGGGAGAAAGGGGATAAAAAGAGGTTCAGAAAGAAGAAAAAAAAAAAAAAA
>NW_019154144.1:6582491-6654290 GCF_002288905.1 Enhydra lutris kenyoni | reverse complement strand
AAAAAAAAAAAAAAAAAAAAAGAAAGAAACAATTAAAAAAAGAAAACCAATAAAGAAAAAATATAAAAAGGAAAAAAAGAATATATATATTAGATAGACTAGTTAAAAAACGTTAAAAAAAGGAAAGGGTAAAAGTTAAAAAAATTTAGCAGAAGAAGAAAAATAAATTGAAAAAGAAAAAAAAATTAAATTAACTACAAGGCTAAAGAATCATGGGGAGAAAACCATGAGTTCCGTGCTTTGCTTTCTCCTCCTTTGGAATTCCGCTGCTCTCCTTGGTGTTGAAACTGCACTCCTTGGTAGTTGAACTTGGTCCTGGCTGGGTTTCTTGTTGATCTTCTGGGGGAGGGGCCTGTTGTAGTGATTCTCAAGTGTCTTTGCCCAGGGCGGAGTTGCACCGCCCTTACCAGGGGCCGGGCTGAGTAATCCGCTCGGGTTTGCTTTTGGGAGCTTTTGTTCCCTGAGCGCTTTCCGTAGAGTTCCGGAGGGCGGGAATGAAGGTGGCGGCCTCCCGGTCTCCGGCTCGGAGGAGCCGAGAGCCCGGGGTCCCACTCCTCAGTGCGCCCTCAAAGAACAGCACCCAATTACTCCCGTCACCCTGGCCTCTGGCCGCGCTCCGAGCTGACCGAGCCTGCGACCGGTTCAAGGTAACCCCGAGCTTAGAGCTTACTCCTCGGCTCTGTCTCTGTAGCCGGCTTCCCTGTTCTAATACCTGTAAGCTCTGCGACACTCAGACACCCCTGATCCTTCTGTGACCCTGCGGGACCTGAGGCCACGCTGACCCTGCGTGGGCTTCACCCCGGTTAAGCCTCTGGAGCGATGTCCCTCAGCGGAACAGACTTTTAAAAGTCCCGATGTTGTGCTCCGTTGCTCCGCCGCTTGCCGGGAGCCGGCCCCTCCCCCCGCGGTCTATCTTCCCGTCGCTTTGGATTCACTTCTCCGCCAGTCCTACCTTTCCGAAAGTGGTTGATTTTCTGTTTCTAGAGTTGCTGTTCTTCTTCTCTTCAATCTCCCGTTGGATTTGTAGGTGTTTGCAATCTTTAGATAAGCTATCTAGCTGATCTCCTGCTACCTGAAGTAGTCTCAGCCTGCTACTTCTCCGCCATCTTGATTCCTCCCTGTGTCACACTTCTTATTCCCACTTGGAGGGGGACCTCTTAAGATTATTTGCCTTCTCTAAATGTACAGCAGGCTGGACCTTGATAGCCTCTTATTTTATTTCCCTAGGGTGATACTGAATGCTCAGGTTGGTGCTTTCTACCCATTCTGCAGATTTGGGACAACTCTTAGCACATGTTTGCTAGTTGTCTGCAAAGGCTCTCTCTCTCTCGCCACCCTTGCCCTCAGGAAGATGTATATAGAGCTGGCTATAGGGTGGGAGGGGCATGAAGGTAGGTACTCAGAGCATTGGGGTGCCCATAATCCAGTTGGGGGAGGTCAGCAGGTGAGGTATTGCTAGTGGCTCCTAGGCAGGCTTCCTGGTGGTGTCGATACGTAGGATACGTGTCCTTTTGATATGTTGCATGCTGAGCCCTGGCTGCTATCCTCCCAGCTACTCACTACCCCCCACTACACAGTTTGCCACTCTGTAATCTGTAGTGGGGGGTAAGAAATGGACCTCCTTGGTAGCGTCTGGCACAGCTGGGAAAGCCAGAGGCTCGTGCACACACCCTCCTTTTCCCTTGTGGTAGAAAACGTGGGCAGAGGAGGTCTCTTGCATTGAGCTCTATTGCCTTGGGGGAGGGATAAAACAGGTAAAGAGAGAGTGCTGCTCTTACTTCTTCAGTGTGCCTGATCTTGGGTTTCGTTTAGCTCTAGTGATGTTCTGGGACTTCTCCACTGGACTCCCAGACTTCCACAAAGGCCTTGCCTGTGAGTGGTGGTCAAAATCCCTGTTCTTTGCGGGGTGGGGGCGGACAGAGATGGTAGAAAACTGCTACACTACCATTGTAATGATGTTACTGTGGGAAGAGATTTTCTTCATATGGTTTTAAATATGATACGGGAGCCATGTAAGGTAGTAAGTAAGGGCTTCTGGAGGAAGGCTACCTGGAATTTATCCCTAACTGCCTTTGTAGCTGGGCGACCTTACCTATACTTACTGGGACTTCGTTTCCATGTCTGGTAAATGAAGACACTAATAGCACACCAAAGGGTTTCTGAGAACCTCAAATGACCTAATAAATGCAAAGCACTTAGAACAATGCTTCTGCACAGGAAATAATAAATGTTAGCTAATAGATTTACATGGCAAATGACTAAAAGCTTAGGGACAAATTGAATATATCTAAACTGCTACTCCAATTTAGTCCCTATTCTTACTTCAAATTCATATATGTTTTATTCAGGCTTGCAACTCTTTAAATAAAACCTTAGGTCCAGATATTTTTATAAATTGCCTCACTTTAGGTCAGGTCAGGTTTTTTCCCTTCAAACTAGTTATTGATAGAACCCTTGGTGCCCAGAGTTTTTGGGAACCTGGAATAGCAGATAAAAACTGGAGGCATGTGTTTTGTATTTGTCATGGGTTTTGCTGTCATCCCGTGTGTATTCAAACATAAGAATATGATATGTTTAGACCATAATACCAAAAGGAAAATACAATCTTTTTCCCCTTAAGCAATCCCATGGATAGTATCATGGTTATGGCAGAGATACTTGGTAATCAGTGAATATCCATGTTTTCCTGCATTTCCCAGACTGCTTTGCACTTGGTTTGGGCCAATGGACTGTAAGCAGAAAACATGAAAATCACTTCCTGACAAGGCAGTTAAGAAATGTGTGCTTCTCTGTCACTCTCTTCTCCTTAGTTGTAATAATAGCTTTATACCAGCAGAAAATCAAGTCTAGATTTTCTTCCTCATTGAGAAACATAGAAAGGTAAAGTTGGATGGACCAGAGGAAACACCCATAATCCCCCCTCACCTCCAGCTCCTGCTTACTATTTTTGGATTCCATTACTAGGTTCCTTGCCCACATCCTTGGAGGCAATGTCAACTTGGAGGCAATGTCAACTGACCAGCTCTCTTTCTCTGTTTCTATTTCAAGGACAAAATATACAGCATTATTTATTTATATTATAGGAGGCTATAATGTCCTCGTATGCTCCGTATTGATAGGAGGTGAAAGTCCATATAATCTCACATAAAGATATAAACAAATTGCACAAGCTTAAGAAAGAACATGGCTTTCTTAATGGATAAAGCAGTGAAAGGCAATAAGTGAACCTTCAAAACATTAAACTCTGTGAAATAAGCCAGATACAAAAAAGGCAACTATTATGTGATTCCACTTAGATGAAGTACCTGGAATAGTCAAATTCATACAGATAGTAGGATTGTGGTCATCAGGATTTTGGGAGAGGGGAAAAGGGGAGTTATTGTTTAATAAGTATAGAGTTTCACTTTGAGATGGTGAAAAACTTCTGGAATTGGATGGTGGTAATGGCCTCACAACAGTGTGAATGTACTTAATGCCCCTGAACTTAAAAATGGTTAAAATGGTTAATTTCATGTTATGTATATTTCACCCCCACACAAAAACAGTGAAGAGCAGAACTAATCAAATTTAAAATATGGTGAATACCCTGGAGTTGGGAACAAGTCACTTCCCCTAAGACACCAGGGTCTATGCTATGAGGCCACAGGTCAGAGTTACGTCACATCTTCTGTGGCATCTGGTGCTGATTATAGAAGGACTCTGTGTACCCTGAAAAGGGAGGGATCAATGGAGAGGCTTCTGAGCACTCATCTCACCATTAAACAGCAATTCCCAAGAGGAAAAAATTTCAACATAGGTATACAATTTTCCTTTATTTTGTATCTAAATAAATTAGGGGGCTAAATGAGATGAGAAATATTTCACTGATAAAGTATTAATCATTAGGTAATAGATACCATAAAAACAGTTCGTTAACATTCATTAATGTTTTCTTAACCTCATTTTTGGCAAGATTTTTTTTTTAAACTAATGGTCTCTTTTAGCATCTGACAATATATTCCTGTGCTGCATAAAAAGCACAGGAACCTTACTATAGTAAGTACAATTTTCCCTGTTTAGTGTTACAGGTACTCTAGGTGTTGGTGCTTATGATATCAGAGGTATCTTCTGCACTTCTGTCTGTAATGCGATTCATGAGATTCAGCGGATCACAGTTTTCATTGTCAAAAAGTTACCAATCAGAAAGCTAGGAAGGAAAACTCAGTGTTATCCTCTCTTGAAAAATTTATTTGGCCCCAAAAATGGAAGGCTGTCAGAACAAACCTTAGTTGGTCTTACTAGGTCCTCCAGCATGTCTTATAGATCATTTTCTCCCCTCCTTGGTCCTGCTACTTCCCTTACCTGAAATGTTTTCCCATCTTCAGCTTTCCTTTTTAAAGTCTAACCACACCTCAAGGTTCGTTGGAGGCTCATCAGCATTAAGACCCCTTCCTGATTAGCGCAGTCCTCCTGCAGTGTTCTCACATCACATCTATTTTCTGAATCACTTCATTCATTCATTCATTCATTCATTCATTCTGATCACTCACAAAACTTAAAATTTTCCACAAGTGGCAACTATTCTAAACAATGCTCTCTGAGGAAACTGATACTACTAATTTTATTTCACTTTGAGTGAAACCAATGGAGGAAAATAATTTGATCATGGACCTAAGACTTAGCAGAAGCTGAGGCAAGACCTTGATTTAGAATAGAATCTATTAAGTCAATGTTTTTAAAACCATTTCATCCCATGAGTTCCCTGGACGTCCATGATAGTCTCTTCTACTGCTGAGTCCTCTGGCTCTTTGGAAGACTCTTCTGTTCCTAACCTGCCCCGTAGAATTCTAGCAACCAAGTTGCCCACAGCAGTGTCACACAACAGACTGAAAAATGCTTGACTCTGACCCATTACATCCATCATTTCAGTTTTTGGTGTTGGCACTGTGGTTACAAATAAAGATAACATATCTAGCACAGTATAAAAGGAGGATGGAAAGGAAACGTACCATCATCTAGAAATGTTACAAACTAAAAATTGAAGAGTACTCTCTCTGCCTATTTTTCTTCAATCACTGTGCACCAAGGTGCTTTGGCAAGAGCGATATTTTGGGACAAACAGTAACTGATATGAGGAACACGTGTTGATTTGCTGCATCTATGAGATATAACTAATAACAGATGGATGTTATTTATAAACCCTTACATGTTTATCCTAGTTCTTTTGAACTCTTTCTATTCTGGGTCTATCAGCTGTTGCTGTTTGGATAATTAATTACACAACCAAACTCAGTTTTAAATTTTGAAATGTACATTCCTTATATGATCTGCATGCTGAATTCTGTTGTTCATACTCTCCAATGTTTTATATGCCATTGCTTGCTTGACACATACATATACACATGCATGATGCATAATGTGTTGATTAGTTTTTAGAACTTCATGTCAATGTTTAGTTCTTTTTAGTCCTTTTTTTTTTTTTTTTTAACTTTCCCCCACTCTCTGGCCATATCTGGATCAGCCTAAAACAGAACCAGTAGAAAATATGGCCTGAATTACCATACACTGTTTTTAAATGTCTTTGTTACTTAAAAAGTCATTATTAATGGTGCCTGGGTGGCTCAGTGATTAAGTGTCTGCCTTCTGCTCGGGTCATGATCCCAGAGTCCTGGGATGGAACCCTGGACTTCCCACTGCTCAGTGGGAAGCCTGCTTCTCCCTCTCCCACTCCCCCGCTTGTGTTCCCTCTCTTGCTGCCTCTCTCTGTGTCAAATAAATAAATAAAATCTTTTAAAAAATCATTATTAAAGAACTTTTGATAGCATGGCTTATAATAAGAAAGCTGTTGAATCAGTTAGGCTCAGCTAAATCCAAGATAGCCTTCTACTTCTAGCTTCTCTCTCCAAATAGGAATAGAACATTTTTATAACCAGAAAGCAAATTGATCATTAGAAGAGAATACCTGAACTGCTCAGGAGGTCAAGGGAGAGAGGGAGGAAGGGACACAGAGAGGGATGGTGAGGGAGAACAGGAAGAGACAGAGAGAGGTAATGAGAGACAGAGAGAGAGGAGAGAGATGAGAGAGACAGAGAGAGAGAGAGAGGAGAGGGAGAGGGAGGAGTAGAGAAGGAGAGGGAAAGAGTTTTTGTTTTTACAACTACATGTGAATAGTATTACAATCAGTCTCGTGGAGCAGGAACTCTCCTGATCAACTCTGAAGTGAAGTCTCTATCTGTTAGGACAAAGTGAGTTAAGTTGGAAGAAGAGTATTCAGATGTCTAGAAGGTCAGGAAGGGTTTAACCAGTTCTGACTGGCACTTTTTTTTTTTAGTTGAAAATCACTCAGATTCCAAATTTCTTCCTTTATGAAATTATCAAAGAATATCAAAGGAATTACTTCTTAGTTCATCTTTCTACCCAAATGTCTGTAAAAGAACTTAAGTAAAAACATTACCAATGGAAATGAAGTTTAATTCAGCAAAAGTTCAGAGCACTAAATAATCAGGTTTGGTAAATGGGTAAATAAACAGACATATAGATGAAAACAAAGTGTAATATATTAATTATATCTTTAAGAATAGGGGCACCTGGGTGGCTCAGTTGGTTAAGTGTCCAGCTCTTGGTTTTGGCTGGGATCATGATCTCTTAGGTTCCGAGATGAGGCTCCATGCTCAGTGGGGAGTCTGCTTCAAGTTTCTCTCCCTATGCCTCTCCCCTCAACTCATGAGCACGCTCCCTCTCTCTCTCTCTCTCTCTCAAATAAATAAATATTTTTAAAAAAAGGAATGACTTCAGTCATACTCTTAAAAAATTCTGTATTTGTAAAATTCATTGTTGAAGTTCTGTCTCAACAGTGATGTCATTTTTTTAAAATACAAAGTTAAGCAGCTTTATAACTGGTTGGAATTAGAGTACATGAGCAGGTGAATGGTTGAAAAACTGCCAATAGCCTACCTCTACTTCTGAGACAGGTAATGTAGAGTGCCCTGAAATTATTCCTATTGAGCCCAATTCCCTGCTTCATAATGTGGAGGTAGCCTAAAGCTCAACACAGGGTCAAATATTCTCTCTGTTTATAGTCCACTTGCCCTTCTAATTACATTGTAACCACACTTCTTTATAATTCTAAGATTCTGGGATTTGGTCAGGCTATAATTACTTTTTATTCTTTAATACTTTCATAAAATTAATCGATGGTGGTTCTATTAAGTTTGTTCCTTAGAACATATGGGTATTTAATGTATCTCCTCCTAAATATTTACTGCTACAATATTTATATACACTTTTGTTATGAAGATGATCTTATTGTATGTGATTAGCCTTGGTTTGTACTCTGAAGCTAGGAAACAGGGCCTGTCTGTGAGGTCTTTCCTTAGGAGGCTTCTAGGAGTCAGTACATAAGAGAGTAACAGCACAGCTTTGAGAATGAGCAAGACTGATAGAAGTAGCAGAAGGGAGGGCTGAAGAGCCTGGGTTCTGGAGTCAGACTGTCTGGGTTCAACTAAATTCAGTCTCCACCAACACGTGTGATCTTGCGTATTTCACTCAATCTATTTGTGCCTCAGTTTCCTCAAATAAAATTGGGAAATTAATTATAGTATCTACCTTACAGAATTGCCATTAGAAAGAAATAACACAGCTAGGTATTTAGAGAAATGTCGTGATCCACTTACAATAGTAATCTATTGCTGTGTGTTATTGTAATTATGATTATTAAAAGGTACAAATTCCAGCTTTATTACATACTAGTATGATCCTGCACAATGTCTTAACCCTTCCATTTGTCCATCTCTAAAAGGAGGATTATAAGACCTATCTCACAGTCTTGTGATGGGCACTAATGGCATATATTGTGAAAAGTATTAAACATGGAACTTGGAATATTTAAGTGCCCAGTAAGGGTGTATACTCCCTTTCTGTAACTTTTTCAGTGGCTCCTACCAATGAACATGCAGCTTAATATATTTCACCTGATTCCCTGAATATTTGTTCCCCCTTTTCCAGACTCTTATGAAGACCATCCTAGCTCCTTGACGCTTTTTTCTCCTACAAATTACAGTGCAATTGATTAGATGCAGTTTCTTTGGGGCACAATCATCTTCAGGCCTTAATCTACCTACCCTAATCAGTTTGATTGGATTGCAGCCACATTCTGGTATTTCTGATTGGATTTTAGATACAACCTATTTCTTTGAATCATCACGTTCACAGTCCATCTCTCAGGGTGGGCCATTTGGTTCCTATTTCCCAAACTTAGTCTCAGAGAATGTCCCAGGCTTTCAAATTCTTGGTCTTTTTAATGGAACCTCTATCATGGCATTTATTGTACCAAATACATAAACAGTAAGATCTTAAGAGAAAAAACGAATATGGAATTTGTTAAAAGTGTTTCAAGTTAAATTTGGTGTTTGTTCTTCGCTATTCTGAACTGATGTAATCATAAAAGTCTGGTAGAATTATTCAGACCCATGAAATGACGTCTGGAAAACAAAACTGTGTTACTATTCATTTGAAGTGCTTATGGAAAGCTGTTTAAGTGAATAAATTCAGGAGCTTGGAAATATATTAATACTATACGAGGCAATCATGCAAATTAATAGGAACCCACTGGTCCTGGATCAAATTGGATAAGACCCAAAAGAAATTCGATTTTTAATAAGTGAATTTAATAAATTAAAAAATATATTATCTATATTTATTGGCCATAGAAGCTTAGTTTGTTACCTGTTTCTTTTCTTCTCAGTGTAAATGGAAAAACTAGTAACATAAAAGGTATTGAATTCTGAATTTTTATTTTCTATACACAAAATTTAACAATTATACATGATTATATTTTATACTCATATTAACTTTTATTTTTAGTCTTTTTTGGGTATAGTGGACTAAGGTTCAAATGCTTTCTAATTTCGGCTCTGGTAATAGATTTACAAAAATCAATTTTTTAATTTATAAAGTAGAAATAACTATTCCTTTCCCCTCACCAGATTGTTGTGGGAATCAAATTTTTCATAAATAATAAAGTGTTCTAAAATTTAAAGATTTTGTTGCAGCCTCCCTGAGATCTGGGCTCAAACCACTGGGGTTTCGGTTTTACTTCTTACTGGCTTATTGGCTGTGTGATTTTAGTTATGCTAAAATTAACAGTTAGTTATGCTCTCTATGCCTCAGTTACTTCATTGGTGAGATGGAAATAAAAACACCCCTGGAAACACTTAAATTTCTTCTTGAATACCCCCCCAGTAATTCTAGGGGTGTTTGCAGAGGTGCCAAGGGTACCCCATACAATTTTGCTCTTACCTTTCTAAGGGTTTCCCTTTTTCTCTGCCTCAATGTGGCAATGTCTCCTATGGCTGGAGAAGCTGCCGCTATGTTATTATCTGTTGCTAAGCCACAATTCACCTCAATAGCTTGTGGATTAAACAATAAACCTTTGTTATCTGACTGAACCTCTGGGTCAGTAATTCAGAGGTGACTCAGCTGGGTCTTCTGGCTCAGGGTCTTTTACACTGTTAGTAGGAGCTATAGGAATTGGAAGACTTGACTGGGGCTGGAAGGTCTCCTTCCATGATGTTCACTTACAGAGCTGTTGACAGGAAGTTTCAGCTAAATAGGGTACTGAAGATGCTTCAGATCCGCTTTTAAGAGTTAATTGTTAAATTTTAGGAATTTTGCAAGCCAATGGTTAAATAACCATTATTAGAAATTAAATTATGTAAACTTAAACAAACTACATTAAATCGAAGGGTAATGAATACTCAAAACTCATGACTTCCTGATGGTTTTACCACATTTGTCCTTTATTTGATGCTCCTGTGATTATTTATGTCTTTTGTATCTGATGGCAGACGTATTATGTGGTTGTGTCCTATTGCACATCTTAATCTTATCCTATCTCTGTATTCAGTGATACTATTTTGGTAGCTTGAAATCAGTCAGGTGGGAATATTTATACTTGGACATCAGCAAACACTACAAATCAGAACTTGAATTATTGTTTTATTGATTATTTAGACTTTAGAAAGTATAAATTGTGTTCTACACATCTTTTATAATGATAAAATTACACACACACACACACACACGATTATTTTTGGAATGGCAGATGTTTATTAGCCCATGAGCACATTACTGACTTTCTCATCCAAATGTCCTCCCTGTAAGGCTACTTGAATGTCCTCATAATATGGAAGCTGACTTCCTTTGAGGCAGTGATCCAAGAGAAAGGATAAGAGTAGATGTTTCAAGGTCTTGATGATCCAGCCTTGGAGGTCACACACTGTCATTTCTGCAATATGTTAGTGGCTACATAGGTAAGCTCTATTCAGTGTGGGGGAGATTACACAGGATGTAAATTCTAGGAGTCAGGGAACATTGGGGACCATTTGGGAGGGGGATTACCACAGTCTACCTCGTGGCCCCCAAAGACTCATGACTGTCTCACATGCAAAATATACTCATGCTGCACCTCCTGAAGTCTCATTCTTTTACAGCCTCCACTTGAAGTCCAGAAGCCCATCACCTAAATCAGGTTCAGACACAGATGCAGCTTCTCAGGCACAGTTTTTGAAGTACAGCTCCTTGAGCACAGTTGCTCTTGATCTGAACACCTGTGAACCTAAAGGTGCAAGCTATTTCCCCATAATGCTCCCGAAAGACAGTGCTGGGATAGGTGCAAAAGAACTGCACTAGCCGTTTCTGTTTACAAATATGGAAAACCGGAAGTGCCCAAGTGTTGGTGCTCTCAAATCGAAGTAGGTATATTCTGGAAGTTAATTAGGATGCAGTCCTACTTCTCTATGGTTCTTGGATCTGCTCTCTGGCTCTTGGTTCTGCTCTCTGAGTCACTCATCCTTTTCCAAGAAAGGTAAGCCAGGTTTGTAGTTGGGTAGCTTTCAAGTCTGCTTGCTAGAAGTTGAATCTGGGGAGTCTGAAGTCCTTGTTTTCATTTTGGCTGTTTGTGTTCCTTTCTGTCCAAGCTAATAGTGTTTCTGAGAATACAGTAGTCTTAAAAACGTTGACATTCCCTTCTTAGGCAAAAACCGTGTCTGCAAATCTTTTTGAGTTCAGTCCTCTAACTTGGGCTTCTGCTGAGATTGTTGAAGAAATTCATCCTTAAGCTTCTTAGAAGCCCTATTGTTTGAACAGTTGTCTGAGGCACGATGTTAGATCTAGATGAGGTTTTAACAAAGGCGTTTATAGCCACACCCTTGACTTATCACAAGACCTTATTTTTCTAGTAATGTCCTGGGCTTCATCTTTGCCTGGAAGCTATTCTGAATTTTAGCACTGTTAGTCATCTTGAGAGGCTGAGACTCTTTAAAACCAGAAAGTCCTTGGTTCTTTTTTGTTTGAAAGTCATTCTTTTACGCTTGTGTCTCTCTGCTTGCATTTTGCTCTAAGAAGCCAGATGCACCCAAGTGGCACCTTTAGCACTCTGCTTTGAAATCTCCTTTGTTAGGTCATCCCCGTCACGTGGCACACTCTCTCCTTTCCACATACTGCATAAAATCATGTCACTAAATTTCCTAACATTATATAACAAGCATCCCTTTTTGTCCAGTTTCCAATATGTTTTTCTATCTCCTTTAGTCCCCCGCTCATCCCTTCTTCAAAGTCAGTCTGACTTCAATCAGCAGGCTGTTCACTACACTTGAGGCTGACACTAATACTCTCCCTAGAGTCTAGGCAGCTTCTGCCCACTGCCTTTTCCAAAGCCACATCCAAACTTTTTGTTGCTTGTTACTCTGGTACCTCATTTTCAAGTATAAAAGTACCAAAATCGATATGGGTTGTCAATTGTTATGTAATGAGTTGTTCCAAAAATTTAGTAGCTTAGATTAATAAACATATATTATTTCGCTGTTTTTATTGGTCAGGAATTCACAGTAGCTAAGCTGGTTGGTTCTGGCTTGAGATCTCTAATGAGGCGAAGTTAAATTTTTGGCTTGGGATGAAGTCAACTGAAGCCTCGACTGGGGCAGGAAGATCTGCTTCCCAGATGGCTCACTTAAAAGGTTGTTGGCAGGAAGCCTCAATTTGTCACTGGCTTTTTGGCAGGAGCTCTCTCTGTTCCTCACTATATATCCTATCTATAGGGCTGTTTGAGTTTTCATGATGGCTGACTTTTCACAGAACAAGTGATCCAAGAGAAATCCAAGAAAAATGTATAGCTGCAATGTCTTTTATGACCTATCCTGAGAAGTCAAACACTAACATTACTGTAATATTCTACTGGTTCCATGGTTTAATCCTATTCAGTAAGGAGGGTGAATTATATGAGGACATAAATACCAGGAAGGAGAGATCATTGGGGCTATCTTGGAGGCTAGCTACTACAGATATAAAATTCAGCATCTAGGCATAGATGCTCACTGAAGATGTCTTGCTACTGGGGCTTCTCATATAGACCAGAGCAATGTTTAGATGTTGCACTTGGTGCCTGAGCTTAAACTGAGAATCTTGAAGTTGAGATTGCTGATATTTTGATGAACACAATGTACATAAAGCATTAGCTCACTGCCTAAAGCCAGATAAGTACAGCAAAAATAATATTTTTTCTTGTCATTCTTATTTTACAGGAGATTTTTGATTAATTTCTGGCCGAGAAAAGCAAGTGGCAGCTCCTGGCACAAATATGGGGGACAACCTTGCCCTTTTCATGCCAATTTAAATTGTAGTTAAAAAAAGAACCTTTGGTTTTCATTGGTCCTCTGTCATAGGCCTTTGACTGACCCCCTGGGAAATTGAGCTTGTAGACTATCACACTGTGCTTCCCTCCAGTCCAATGACTGGCCTCTTATCTTGGAAATCAAATTTCTGTCCCTCCCAACTTGTCTCCATTTCCCCCAAATATTAGTTGTTGCCTCTCTGGCTTGAGTCTCCTCAGATCTTCATGCAAGTAACCCCTAGTGGCACCTCTCTAACCCTAGGCTTGCTAGCACATGTCTGAATCGCATTTTTACTTGAGCTGGGACCTTCCCTCCTACCAATAAGAGAAACAACTAAAAACATGAAGGTCAAAGTGAGAGCTAAGATTCAGATATAATGCTACTAACTGACTGAACAAGCCATGTTTGTTCTCAGCCTAGGAGTCTGGTTTCTTCTTTTTTCAATGGCTCACCTCTATGGAATCATCATCAACTACAAAATATAAATGATACAGTTGTTGGATATCATTTTCTGATCATATCTGATCATATCTGTTTGAGGCAACAGATATTGCCTTGAAATAGACTCTTCTGTTTGATTTCTGGATGAAAATAGAACCAGAATCAAGGAAGTATAGAATTGTTTAAAGAATTTGATGCTTGACATTTAAAAAAACTTTTTCTCAAAGCACACTTGTTCAATCAACGTGAGGCATGCTGCTCAATGCATTACTTACAAGATAGTTCAGGTGCAGCTTTTCGAAATTGTCTTGTCATGGGTCTGTCTCTTCCACTGAATATTCTGTGCTTCTATTTTCCGAACACTCTGTGGAGCCCCCCACACAGGCACACCCACAGGAGAGGTCCCCTGGGGAGCCACACTATAGGAAAAGATGAACAACAGCATTCTTAAAAATGGAGATAAAATAACAACTACATAGACTATGGATTTTATAAAGATAAATGTTACCGTTATTTCTTTAAAAATAATAAATTATTGCATACAAGCAACCTAAAGTAGTTTAAAATGGGGTAATATGAGAAGCCTGTTAGGAATAAATTTGTTAGGAATAAAAATGACATGGACAGGGACAGTGATTTACAATTGACTTTGTTTAGGTTAATTTGAATCACATAAACCAAGGGTTTATCAGTTCTTCAGATAGTCCCTTTGGAGGCATTATGTGAGGTGGACTGGGGCAGGTTCAGGGGAAGGAGCCATGGGCCTTGGAAAAGTAGGGGGAGAAGGGTGTGGAAGAATTTCTGGAAAAGTCAGGGGAAACTGCAGGCCCGAAACATAAGAGGTCCTGGGGTCCTACTGTAAAGATATAGAAGGAAAGAAAAGCTGGCCTGAAGCAGGTGTAGAGAAGCTAAACCCCAGACATGTAGAAATGGTAGGTGGTGAATGATTGCACCATTTCACTCATTGGCCCAAGTCCATTCAATTTTTCATTCATTCTTAACAAACTTTTTTGGACAGCTACTCTGTGCAGAGACTATGCAAACTCTGCTGAACCAATCCCACTATGGTAGGCTCTGGGTTTTAGCTCCACCTTCACTGACAACTATCAAGTGTACTTCAAGGCATTGCTCATTCATACAATCAATGCCTTAAGTACCAAACACAACACCCCATAGCCATCCCCCAGCAGCCAAGCATGTCTGCCTTTAAACTTCAAGACGCAGTGGAGAGAGAGAAAGAACTTCAGATCCATTCCTTTAAAAGCCAGGCTTCAGAAAGTCCAGTGTATTTCATGTATCAGAGGCAAAAAGGATGTGTGAAGTCAAAAAGAAGCTAGAACTCTGAAAACATTACCTGGGGGGTTACATTAAACCAGCTGTAGCAGAAGAGGCGATGCTGATCTTTGTTCTTGAGAGGTCAGAGCTGATTTTTCAGCCTGTGCCTCTGAAATGATTTTCACTGCTGACACGGTTGCAAGTTCTCTGTCAAAGGCAGATGGCTCCCTGGCATAGATTTCATTTTCAGCATCTCTGGCTCACTAGCATTAGCAATTCTGTGGGTGTGCCTCCTACTCCTGTTTGTCTCACCCTGGAGGTGTGCAGTAACAGGTGCTCCACAAACACGGGCTGTTTGCCTTCCTTGGCTTGGTGTTTGTAATATATGACTTTATTAAGAGCATATAAGGTGGAAATAGGGAGGCAGAACCAAAGTTATAATTTTGCATAGCCATTAAGCTAAAGCTGTCATTAACCTTGCTGATGTATTCTCCAAAAGTAAAAGCAAATAAGAGCCCAAGTCAAGCCATGCAGGCCCTGAGTCTCTTTAGGAGGTGAGCCGCAGCCCTAAGATAGAGGAAGCTGGCAGGCGGAAGCAACCCAGAGGTCCCGTACCTACTCAGTGTGGGAATGTGGGTTGCATCGTTACAAAATGACAGCATGGAAATTAAAAAAAATTAAATGCATTGCAGCCAATATTTGTTGGGTTTGTGCATTCGTATTACTATATGGTTGAAGTGTATGAAGTTTCCCTACCTTGAGTGTGAGTTTTGCTACGAAGGCAATTTTCCATTACTGATACCTTAATGATATTCGACAAGCCTTAAAGGGCTGTCCAGGTTGGAAAAAGGACAGCTTGTATCTACCCACCCACACTTTATAACCTTACTCTTATTTAATCATACTTTTCAATTTCAGAAGGGTGCTCAATTTGAACTCAAGGAGCTAAAACAGTTTCATTATTTTAGACAACGCTTGCTTTTTTGTTGCTTTTAATTATCTTGTTGAACATTATGTGAGTCAGTGTATCAAAAATGATATCAGTCTGTATGTATTTAAGAAAAAGTGATTATCTCTAAACTTGAAAGTATTGAGCAATTAATTGAGAGTCATTGCTGTGCATTTAATTATATTTCGTATTAATGAGTAAAATAAGCTGTGGAGGTTTCTGTAAAAATCTCACATTAATTATTTGATAAGGTCAGAGGAAAGCTTGACCCATCTGAGAATTTGAGTTAAATGTCTGCCCAGAGTGATTATACTAAAACGCAAGGGGAACAAAAATCCCAACATTTTGGCACGTAAGGTTTGGAGGACTTCAAGGTTGCTTACTTTTGCTCTTTTTCACAGACAGAAATGTACCTTAGATAAAGACAATTTGTTTTTAGTAATTTTCCTGCATTGGTTTTCTATGATTAAGTGTTTTTCTCCAGCTATTTCAACTAATTATCATTATCTCCCCAAAGGCTGATGAAACAAGGAATCTGAGCAGAATTAGGCTAATTTTACTCCGTGGCTTATTAGGTATCCACATCCATGTGCTACTGTGCTAAGTACTGTATCAAGCAAGTTAAATTGCTGTGATCCCCGCCTTGCACACGAGAACTCCCCAAAATGTACTACAACAACCTGCATAAACATAGAAGAGGCTCAGCCGCTTCATACCCTACCTCCATGCAGCCAGGGAGGAAAAACGAAGAAGAGAAAGTAGCTCACAAAGAATGAGGAGTTGATAAGGGGCACCTGGGTAGCTCAGTCGGTTAAGCATCTGCCTTCGACTCAGTCCCAGAGTCGTGGGGTCAAGCCCCGGAGTTGAAGCAGGGAGCCTGCTTCTCCCTCTCCTGCTCCCTCCGCTTGTGCTCTCTGTTGCTATCACTCTCTCTTGAATAAATAAATAAAATCTCAAAAAAAAAAAAAAAAGAAGAATGAAGAGACATAGGCATTATTCACCCCCCTGAATAAGCTCTTTTTGAGTCATCTCATTTCTTTGTGTGGAGCATGAGTTGGCACATGGGATGTTTGGGAGGACAGATGGGGAAAATGGACCAGGAGAATTGTTGGTTTTTTTTGTTTGTTTGTTTGTTTTTTGCCATTTTACTTGCAACAGGACTATCCACATTTTAGCCTGTTGTGTCCACCTCTCTGAGCTCTGATGTTATTTTAGGTCACATGCTTTCTCCACTGTCTGCATACACTGTCTTTTCTGTTGTATTGAGCAATGATGAAAATCCTGGTTGATGAAAATAACTAACTTTACTTTCGCAGTTGTGCTTCGCGCCCTATTGTGTTGTTGCGGGTGGCTAAGCCATCTAGAATGTGCACTGCTCAGAGCAGAGGAATTTAGAATATGGATAAATGAATAGAAAGCCTATATTTTGTTTAATCACTTTTCAAAGTGTCTCCATCAGTACATTTAATTATCTTTCCAGCCAAAAATAGAGTAATTATGGAGATCAACTGCCTGAAGGGAAAGAGCTCAACAAAGACCTAGGGAAAAATGGAAAAAGTGACCCATGGCTCTTCCGGTAGATCAACGTGCCCTTTCCTCAGAGATCAGGTTTAATTGGCTTGGGGTGGGGTCCAGACATCAATCATTAGGTTTTGAAAGCTCTTCTGGTGACTTTAATGTGCAGCCAGGTTAAGAACTCCTCTAAGTAGACTAACTAGGTCAGACTTTCAGTATATGGTGAATTAGGACCAGTGAATCCTTTTTCTGTTAACATTGATTAGTAGGAGAAGCCCAAGAAAGATTTGACAAACTAGTCTGATTGAAAAAAATGATGATAAAATTATCACGCAACAAATCCTTCTCACGACTATGCTGGCTGATATTAATGTGATCTAATTCTATGACAGTGAAAATATTGTAGCAACATGAACGGAATTCCAGATTAAAATTAATTTTGTAATTACATCACCTGGAGAAGTCAAATACTTGTCCTTTACTGCTTGTCCCCTTACGTAGCTGCCATAGAGGAACTGCACTTACCCATTCACTTTGCCGCTTAAATCAAAAGATTAACATTTTATTTTTTCCTCTTGATGCATTTATTGCATTGTATTGTAATTGTTTCTTTATTTTTTGTCATTATTTTTTAAATTATCCATATCTTCTGATAGGCTTTTCAAAGCTCCATGAGACTAAAGATAGCATATTCTCAGTCACTGTTGTATTCCCAGTGCCTAGCACAGTTCGTGGTGTGTAGCAGATACAAATTGTTAAACGACCTATTTTTCTTACATATTATTAATGTTAGATAAGTTAACTAAAGTGCTCAAATAGGGCCTACCACATCAAAAGTACACAATAAATATTAGCTATCATTTATATTAACGGTTTATGACATCTGCATAATATTCTATAAAGTATGATTTCTTTAACATTTCTTTGTTTTTGTCTGTTTGGGTTCTTTTCAACTTTTCCAACACTGTAAATCAGATCAGATGAATATTTGCACACATGTAGCTTATTTCCTCTTTTTGACTGTTTTCTAGAGTAGGTTTTTCAGAAGAGGAATTATAAACTCAATGAATAGATGCTTTTAATAATTTTTGGAAAATGATTTTGAAAATACTTATATGGAAACTTTCAAACATACACTATAAGTAAACAGACTAGTATAATGAACCCCCATCTCTCTATTATCCAGCTTCAACAACTATCAACTCTTTGCCAGTGGTGTTTCTTCTTTGCTCCACTCTGTTGCCCCATTGTTTGACTGCACACAGGTGTGTTCATCCAGTTCCCTACTGCTGGGCCTTTGAACTATTTCCAGTTTGCCTGTGATGAGTAAAGCTGCTGTACTTTTTCATATAAATTTTTTTAAGTGATAGATTTTCATTTTTCTGGGATAAAAACCTACTAGTGGAGTTTTTGAGTATGTAAGTGTAGGTTTAGGTTTGTAAGAAACTATCAGATCTTGTCCAGAATGGTTGGACTATTTTATATGCCCACGGCAACACATAAGAGTTCCAGTTGCTCCATACTCCCGTCAGCACTTGGAGATATTAGGTATTGTCTCTCTGTTTTTTAACTTTTATTTTTTATTTTTTTAAAGATTTTATTTATTTATTTGAAAGAGAGAGAGATCCAAGTAAGCAGAGAAGCAGGCAGAGAGTGGGGGAGACAGGCTTCCTGCTGAGCAGAGAGCCTGATGTGGGGCTCCAACCCAGGACCCTGAGACCATGACCTGAGCTGGAGGCAGAGACTTAATCCACTGAGCCACCTAGATGCCCCTCTCTCTCTGTTTTTTTAAATTTTATTTTATTTTGTTTTTTCTCTCTGTTTTTATAAAAGATGCATTTATTTATTTTATAGAGCCTGTGAACAAGTGGGGGCAGGGGCAGAGAGAGAAGGAGAATCCTGCAGTAGGCTCCGCGAAGCGGGACTCTATCCCAGGACCCTGAGATCACAACCAGAGCCAAGACCAAGAGTTGGCCACTTAACCGACTATGCCACTGAGGGGCCCCTAGGCGTTTTTAATATTAGTCATTCTCACGGTTATATTGTTATTTCATGGTCTAATTTGCATTTCTCTGATGACAGTAATGTTGAATATCTTTTCATGTTCTTATTGGGCATTCAAATATCTTTTTTTGGTGAAGTAACTGTTCATGTCATTTACCTATGATTATATTGGGTTTTTGGCCTTCATATCATGAAGTTTTTTATATAGTCTAGATACTTCTCTGTTAGAAATATGTACTGAGAATATTTTTTTCCTGGTCTTGGGATTCCTTGTTATTTTGTTAACAGTGTCTTTTGAAGAGCAGAAGTTTTTTATTTTGTTAAGATTCAATTTATCAAGATTTTTTATGGTTCATGTTTTTGTATTCTATCTAAGAAATTTTGTGATGCAGAAGTTACATAAATTCTCTCCTATATTTTGTTCTAGAAGTTTTATAGTGTGAGGATTTATGTTTAGGTCTGAGAACCATTTAGAAATAATTCTTGTAGGATTAGTGAGTCAGTGAGGGTTGTTGTTTATTTTTTTAAACATGGATATCTGTTTTTTCCATTACTATTTATTGAAAAACTTATTCGCTCCCCTTGGCACCTTTGTAGAAAATCAATTCACCATGTATGGGTTTATACATATGAATGTACATGTATAAGCAGAATAGAATTATGAGCCCCAACCACCCATCACCCAGCTCAATAACTATCAACATCCTGCCAGTCTTGTTTCATCTGTGCTTCCTTCCTTTCCCCTTACTGATTATTATTTTAATAGGTTTTTAGATAGTATTTTCATAAAATTTTTCTAAGTGTTTTATAGCTTTAATTGAATGTTTGGGTCTACTATCCATCTCAAATTAATTTTTGTATGTGTTGTGAGATAAGGGTTAAGGTCCACTTCTTTTCCATAGGACTATTCAGTTGTTCTAGTACATTTTTTGGATAAGATTTTTCTTTCCCTACTGAATTGCTCTGATGCTTCTGTTAAAATTCAATTCGTCATAGGAGTGTAGATCTATTTCTAGTCCCCTTATTCTGTCCCATTGATCTATTTGTGCCATGTTACATTTTAGTGCCAGTTTTTATTGTCATCAACAATAACAATTTAAGAGTATGAAATAGTTTCTTTGTAGGCTTCCTTAGAGGAGAGGTTTGAGATGAGGGTTTTTATGTAAATGAATTATCAAGGGTGAGCTCTCAGGAGTAACCTGTAAGAAATCAAGGGAAACAGAATAGAGCAGTGAAAGAGGCTAGGCAAAAACATGGCTTTGGGAGGAGTCTAGCCTCAGCCTAATTCCAGAGGGGGCTCTGGAGCATGAATTGTATTACAGACATAGTTTTGCTTCAGAAGCAAGGGTGCTGGACTGTTACACCTCACGTCAGTTGTGATTGGCTATGGACCACCTCTGCAGGGAGGATGTCATCTCCTAGAAATCTCCAGGTCAACTGGCTTCCTCCAGTGAAAGGCAGTCTGTGGAGCAGAATGAGGTATGAGCCACGAGCAGCCAACACTCACACAGCTGGGAAATGAGTGGACCTCACCAAAAAAGCACATGTGGGTAGGCACCAATAGCATCTGTGAAAAAAATATTTTTGAAGATAGCTTTAACAAAGGTAGTCCCTGGGCTTTCTACAAAATTTCCACCATGTTCCTGTCAGAGCACCATTTGTGATTCTGGAGACTGGGCTGTCACTTTTCACCACTTATTTCTTTAAATCAGCACTTTATCTTATGTCACACCTTTCTTGTGTTTATGAGAAGAGTTGAAATTCTGCAGTGTTTAGTAGGTTAGTATTTGCCTTTTTAGTATAATACATAGGCAAATAAAAGGTGATCTCTCTTATCATAAATGTGTGTGTATATATATATATATATTTTTAAAGATTTTTATTTATTTATTTGACACACAGAGATCACAAGTAGGCAGAGAAGCAGGCAGAGAGAGAGGAGGAAGCAGGCTCCCTACTGAGCAGAAAGCCCGAAGCGGGGCTCGATCCCCGGACCCTGGGATCATGACATCTGAGCCGAAGGCAGAGGCCTTAACCCACTGAGCCACCCAGGGGCCCCATAAATGTGTATATTTAAGATGCATTCTTTTTTATTTGTATTTTTATTATTATTTTTAATTCAAGTATAATTAAGATACAGTGTTATATTAATTTCTGGTATACAAATAATGGTTCAACAATTCTATATGTTACTTGGTGCTCATCAAGTTAAGTGTACTCTTTAATCCTTTTTACTTATTTTACCCATCCCCCCACTCATCTCCCTTCTGGCAATTACCCACTTATTCTCTATATTTAAGGGTCTGTTTTTTTTTTTCTCTCTTTTCTTTCTTTGTTTTGTTTTTTAATTTCCCCATGAATGAAATCATATGGCATTTATCTTTCTCTGACTCATTTATTTCACTTAGCATTATACCCTCTAGATCCATCCATATTGTTGCAAAGGGCAAGATTTCATTCTTCTTTATGACTGAGTAATATTCTATTGTATGTATATAAATACTACATCTCTTTTATCCATTCATTTAGAGATGGACACCTGGGTTACTTCTGTATCTTGGCTACTATAAATAATGCTACAACAAGCATAGGGGTTCATGTATCTGTTCAAATTAGTGTGTTTTTGTTTTCTTTGGCAAATACTTAGTAATGTAATTACTGGATCATATGGTAATTCTATTTTAATTTTTTTAAGAACCTCCATACATACATTTTCCTTCATACATAATGGCTGTATTACCTTGCATTGCCACCAACGGTGCATGAGTGATCTTTTTTCTTCACATAAGATGAGCTCTTGTCCATGAGTGAAGAAGTAAGTGATTCTAAGTGATGGTTTGCAAGGGCTCTAGAAATCCAAAGTTAAATATAGAACTTCAAAATTCATAGGGATCTGTTGTACTTGAAGCTAACTAGATATTTATGGAATCATTAGCTTCTACTTGGTGTAGAGAGTTGACCTAGCAGCTTTCATCATGAACTCAACTTTTCTAGTGGTAACAGGAAGCACTTCTGATTGCTCAAATCTCTATTTGCATTTCTGAGTTCACTTTGAATGAGACCAAAAATAGAAATCTGTGTTGCTTTGAATAAACAAGGCAATTGTAGCACTTCACTGTTCCGCAGCAATAACTGTTTATTAAGGAGACTGTCATGTGCACAAGTGAGCATTCAGCTAGAGTGGCTCCATATTTTTATCTTTTTAGATTCATTCAGATTTCTAAGATGTGGAAACTGAAGTGGAAAATATTTCTTGATATACTTACTTATAAACATCTTGATATACTTACTTTGAAACATCTGAAGTAACATCTAAAACACGTGAAATTTCTTTGTAAATAGCAATCTCCTATACAAAATTTAATTGTTATTAATGTTACTACCCCAAATTAATCTATAGGCAGTGATTATAGCTGAAGATAAAATATAGCTGTTTCATTTCATAAATGAAAAAGTTTGACTTCAAGTTACTAGGAATGAAAGATTTGGTCAAAACATGATCCTAAATAAATCACTCCAAAATTGATACTTGAGATACATATATTTATTATATTAATGAATATAATTAAAGAAAGGAAAGTTTAAATAGGTTTAGCCAACATACGTTACGTCTAGAGAAGGTACGAAAAGTTGTCCAGGAATAATACCCATCTATTCATACGAGTAGCTTAGTGACAGAGGAATGAAGTAGTTTAAGAACCCAATTTAGAAGAATAATCTATACATTTTTTGAAGTGACACAGAAATTAGTACTAGAAGTGGTTCCACAAGAACTGATCTTGAAAAGGCAGGCCTCTGAAATGGTTCTGAGTTACCTATAATTGATCAGATTTAAAGGAAATGATGTCCTTGTTTCCATTGGTAAAGAGAGGAGGCATTAAAAGTCCATGGCATATATGACAAAATAATTACTTTAATTTCCACCTGTTCCCTCTTGTAATCAAGTATCTGTGGAAAGAAGGTAAATCTTTGTGTGACCACGCATTTGTTGCCATAGAATATTTTATTATGAATAAAGAGTATAATAGGTTTGACTGGTTGCTTCTAAGTTCATTCACTGGTGAACTTGACTCTTTCTCTGAAGGAAAAAAAAAAAAAAGTTGACATTTTAATTCAAGATGCAGCCTAGTCACCAGACATCTATGATTTCCCTAGAAGAAATCCTTATGTGCCGTTGGATTAGAAATCTTACGTGCCACTGATTTCTGAAAACCAGATCCAGAATCTAATGTGGATGACTGAATTACAATATATCTCTAGGTGGTGAGGGGCAATGGTGTGACAGGTGACCAGGGTGGAACTTTTTATATGTCATTCTCTTCCCGCCAAAAGGAAAGATTGATAATTCTCAATCATGTAGCTAGTGGGACACAATTTGCAGGATTTGTATGTAATTTTTAGCCATGGTGTTTGACAATAAGATTTTGGGACCATTTTGTCTTCAATAAGCCTTGAAAATATTTGCATCCATAAATTATTGAAAAGATAAATTCTGAGGTCAAGGGAAAAGGATGTGCCATCAATGGACCTTGGCAGTATGACAAACAGCTCAGTTTGCTGTGTTGAGGATATAACCAAGGCAGGATAGCCTTGGACACAAAATGTGAAAATGTAAGTGACAAACCAAGTGAATTTAATAAATGGATTTTGATGATAAAGTTCAACCTAAGGCCCATATTGAACACATTTAATGGTTCTTAGTGGTATAAAAAATGAGCAAGATAAGGGGTGGTGTGTTATTAATGGAAAAGAGATAGGAAGTGTTGGAGCCTGACTGACCTTGTTTTGGACCTTTTTTCCAACATTTATTAGCTGTGTAATCTTTAACAAGGTACTTAGTTCATCCCCTATAAAAATGGTGATAAACTACCTTGCAGGGTTTTTAATGAAGATTAAATGAGGTAAAGTCTAAAGTTGCACATGGTAGGTGCCATAAACTTTTTTTCTCCTAAAACTTGCTTAATTTTCTTCCTAGGTATTATTTTGGGCAATTAAGGAAGAAATTTACTCTTTTGGGCCAATAAACTATACCATTGCTTCTCAAGGCTTAACATGCATTTGATTTACCTGAGATCTTGTTAAAGTGTGGATTGTGCTCCAGGGTAAGGTCTGAGATTCTGCCTCTCTAGCACACTCCCAGGCAGTGTCTACACTGCATTCCGTAGACCTCTGCTGAGTAGCAAAGATCCAGATCCTGGTAACTGCTTTTGTCACATAGTGGGAGTGTCATTGCGCAAGAACACATGCTACAGGAATGGGCTGACTTTCAAGTCAATTCAGATCTTAGAGTAGTCTGCTTGATCATTGTATAATATCCTAAGTTGGTGTGAAATGATGAGCACTTAACTGAATGAATCAGAAATCCACCCAAAATATAAACAAGTATTAATGTGTAAACATAATGCCAACTCTCACTAGAAAAACGGAAATAAAGAGAGCAGCTGGGTGATTCAACTGGTTAATCATCTGACTTCTGCTTAAGTCATGATCTCAGGGTCCTGGGATCAAGGCCCGAGTGGGGTTTCCTGTTCAACGGGAGTGTGCTTCTCTCTCCCCTTTGCCCCTCCCCCACTGCTTGCGCTCTCTCTTTCTCAAATAAATATATAAATAATCTTAAAAGAACACATCGAAATGAAGAAACTTAAGTTTATGATATTCTCTGTCACTAAAATCCACTTTATCTGGTTTAAAAGTTTGCTTGTTTTTATAAAATAATCATGCATATGGGTGGAATTATTTTGTGTTTTGTTTTACCTTTTGGTAGAGTAACCAATGTAATCAAGGCCTTTAGAAAGTTTAAGAGCTCAGTTTTAATTGAGACACTTTTTAGTAATTTTGAATTATAGCCTTTTTTTTCAGGTCCTGAGTTGCAGAACATTGGTTATACCAACTAATTTCATGGTTCATGATTGAACATAGGGCTGTAATTCAATTGTGGACATTTAAAAGACACTTTAAACAGCAAGCACAGTGCAGATTCTTAATATTCAGCCCAAAATGAGGCATTATTTTTAATAGCAGCAGAAAGATTTGCAATCACCTAGTCATTAGGTTTCTTAAAATATTCCTCACACTGGAGAAGAAGACAATCCATTCAACGTAGTAAGAAAAAGATTATTGTGAATTGAATTTTAGAGGACAGAGATTACTGAGAGAAAACGACCTCCCTTGCTATGAAATAATCATTGAAAGAATACTAGAGACACATGAATTCTATAAATACAAATGGAGTGATGATTCCATGAATCCTTATGATTTTTATTTACAATCTTTTGAGTTTCCATCTTATAACAAAATTTTAGCTACATTTTATTCTAGAAAAAAATTTACAAAGCAAAAAAATGAGATTGGAAAAGATGGCTAAAAATCACTTCCCAAATGTTCAGCAAAAGAAAAATATTAAACATTAAACCTTCTAGCCCTGGGCCTCCAGCTGTCTAACAAAACATACATATCTCCTAAGTAGAGTGTGCGAACTGTAGTCACATGGCTTTCCCTCGATCTATTTGACATCAAGCGTCTAGGTGGAAGCAAAAACACTCCAACAATCAGCTTTTTCTAAATAATAGATATAAAGCTTCTTGCAGGCAATAAACTTTGGAAAGCCAAAAATTTTTCAGTTCTTTTTTGGAGGCTGTAATGCCAAACTTTCAATTGCCTTAAAAAGTCCTAACTTTTTTTTTTTTTTTTTTTTTTTTTAAGATTTGTCTATTTTAGAGAGCTTGAGAGAGAGGGAAAGAGAGCATGAGCGGAGGAAGGGGCAGAAGCAGAAGGAGAGGAAGAAGCAGATGCCTACCTGAGCATGGAGCCTGACCCCGGGCTCGATCCTGAGATCCCACCACCCTGTGATCACAACCTGACTGGAAACCAAAAGTCAGTTGTCCAAATGACTGTCACCGAGGCGCCCCTAAAAGTCCCAACTTTAAATAAGAAAGTGACGTGAAAGCTTTGGGGGCTACAAAGGAGGGCTTCAAATAGTCTACCACAAGAAAAGTGTTTAGTTTTTGTAATTAAAATTTAGGCTAACAAAAATGAAACTTTAATCCTTTCATTAATAAAAGTTACAGGTTTACATGACTCCAGTTTTTGAATTCCTAATGCAGTTTTTCATTCTATGTGCTGCTATACCATCCGTATAAGAACTAGGCAGTATTTGGTTCATTTAGTTCCTAGCCCCCATGTCATGGACAGAGTGGATTGCACATCCGAATATCTGATTCTAGTCCTAGCTTGACTACTTCCTGGTTATATGACCCTAGCTATGTCACTGTGTCTCTCAGGACCACAGCTTCCTTATACATGAGACAATAATGCTGATGATAACAAAAGCCATATAGCTAGTAAGTATTAAAGTAGTAAGTAAGAAATAAGTAGTGAAACTAGGATTAAACAGCTTTCTTAGACCCACAGTCTGGACTCTTCACCATTGTGTTGTCCTCACTCAGGTAGATGGACTCACTGATATTTGCAACTCTAAATTCTGTGAGACCCTATGAGACCATCTCACACATCTACCCAAACTCCTGAACAAGATGGTTTTTCATCTAATTTTTTAAATTTCTAGGGATAACATTTAAAAAATGTATTAAGGAAGTCTTTGTAGAGTCACCATTATGGCAAAAATATTTCTTCGTGTTGTTTAAGGATACTCTTTTGATAGAATTCTAGCACATCCCTTCAAATATGCCTCCTTGTAATTGTGATAATGTGTGATATATGTGAAAATAGGCTAGCTCATATCCTATCTTTCCTAGGATAGAAATTCTTAGCGTTCTCCTGACCTGTCTCCACAAATCCATCTTGTCTCATACCTGGGTTGCTTCCCCTGTTACTCCCCACAATTTCCCTGCATTCCTCTTAATCTGTTTGGTCAAAATGTATACATTCATTTTTTCAACTAACATCTAAGAGCAATGACATGTCAGGCACTGTCTTAGATGCTGGGAATATCACAAGGAACAATTTCCCCAGAAATTTATAGTCTATTTTATCAAGACAGACAAGTAACTGGTGGTTATAATAGTAAACATGATTTTCTGTGAGAAGTGCTATTCAAATATAAAAATGAAGTGGCTCATTCACTGGAGAGTAGAGGAGAGTTCACTAGAGGAGGGGACACTTGTGATGAAAGAGAAAGAGGAAGAAGGGACTCAGAATAGCAGTGACATCCTTTGTAAGCAAGAGAGGCCTGGAAGAGCAGTGTGGTTGGGAAATCCAGTGTTGGGAATGACTGTCTTGAAGAGTGTGGGTCAGGAACGGCAAGAAATGAAGCTGGAGAGGTCATAAAGGGCCTTCGTATTTAAGAAGGGAATTTAGAGTTGACTCCCTAAACTTTGGAGAACAAGTAAAAGATTTGAAGTAGGAGAGTGACATCATTGGATAGCCGATTTTTTCCAGAAATCCTGAGAAAGTACTAGGAAATACCCAAGTTGGTATACAGATGAGATTTCCTTTTTAAAATACATTAGTAACCATAACCAAAGCCAATTCCTGACATCAGCAGGGAAATTTGATTCAGAATATACTCTGCTAATGGAAATGATTATTTCTCAGAATTAATCACTTTTCCCCTAGATTTACTGAGATATAATTGACAACAACATTGTGTAGGATTAAAGTGAACAATGCGATGATTTGATACACTCATATCATTGCACAACGATCACCATGATGAGGCTAGTTAACATCCATCACCTCACACAGTTATCATGTGTGTGCGGTCAGAAATTTAAAGATTCGTTCTCACAGCAACTTTCAAGTATACAATAGTACCAGAATTTTTGTGCAGAAGTGAAGGGTTGGACCAAATTAGTGGAGAGACCATACAATGTTTCAATTATTTTTTGAAAGTGAAATGGGACATTATTAATAATTATGCCAGGACATGGGCATAAACGTGACTGTCCTATGCAAGCTGTGGCATATGCTATGCTTATCACAGGCCTCTACTAGAAAGTGAAAAAAGCCCCAGCTTCTCTCTTCAGAAAAACACATACATGCAGCCTGCATTTCACATATGATTGGAGTGATCCATTAGCCCAGTTCCCAGTTACTCTATGGAAATTTGGGGATCTACAGACAGAAGTCTTGGACAAAATTTCCCCAAGTTCCTTCTTCATTGAAATTTTATAATTCCATAGGTGTGGTATGCTGATAATCACGAATCATTAGTGTGCTTCTGGGCCGTTCCTGCTCTAAGTGCTCAAGCTGGGGCTGCAGATCAGAACCCGGTGTCTCTTTACACTTGAGGGACTTTACTGCTTTATATTTAAGGTACAGCCTCCTTCCACAGCCACCCATGAGAAAAAGAGAGCTTTGACCAGCCACTGCAGGAGTCTTCCTTCCAGTCACACAGCAGCTAAGAGCAGAGGTCTGTGGCTTTCAGCAACTCTGCCTACTTACAGAAGGAAGCTGGCTGAGGACTCCATGGAATGCTTTAACAAGTGTTCCCTGACTCCTCTATTCCTAATTGCCCTGCACCCCAGACCATAGTATCCATGCAGCAGGGTAACTCACAGATGAGGTACCTGTGAATGGCTGTGTGCGCACATGTGATGTGGAATGTGGTGCTCAGTCACAATACTGATTGAAATGCGAATGCAAATGTCTATTTTTCAATTGCATATAAAATCATGAGCTTGATTTTCCATTTGAATAGAATAGGTAAGAAATACGGGCAGTTTGAGAGGTATTTAGGAAGTGGAAATCAGGATGACAAAGGAAGGAGTAACTTTAAATTCATAAAGAGAAAAAAAAAAATAGAAAGGAGAATATACCTGAAAAAAATCCAATAAATAACATGGAATAGAGATGGTTATGATTTGAAAAGGTTTGAGCCCACTTTTCTATTACCAAGGCAACCACCACATTATGCAATTGCAAAACAACAAAGAAAAGGCAACAATAACCGAACACCGAAACTCCAAATGAGAAGGACAATTTGGGTACAGATGTGAATTTAATAAAGGAGAAGATGGAAAGCTGCTTTGTTCAAGCTCACTTTTGCTGGGAAGCAAAAGAAAACGTATTTGGAAAAATTAACACTCTCTTCTACATTTTCAGAAAATATCAGAGAAAATATATACATGTCATTCAAACTGTATGTTAAATCCTTCTGAATTGATAGGCAGTTTTGTTGGTACTTTCTCTCAAACGTGTGGGTGTCTCATACACAGTGATATTTCATATTTATTTAAAACTCTCAGTGTGATGAGCATTGTATTAAGATACTTCTTTTCTCCAGAAGTTTAAATTAATTTACAGAAGCAGACAGACTGAACAATTTTACATATCTTTTTTTCTCTTTCTTTCTTTCTTTCTTTTTTTGTATTTGTAGGAGGCACTTAATCAAAGACGTTGGTGTCAGCATTCAAGATAAATTATGCATGAGAATGTTGACTGGGAAATTTCTTAAGGAATATGGCAAAAAGCTAATGGAATGTTAAAGGTAATGGTCATTACCTGGTTCTTACTGAAAGCTAAATAGGAACCAAGTATGTACATTTACATAAAATTTTCATCAGGCTATGTAGACAGCACAGCCTTTTTTTCCAGTTATTTTCCAAAGGGCTCTTGTTTTTTGTTTTTTTTTTCTTTCTTTCTACCCATTCCAAACTTGATCCTCAACTTCTGTGTGTGTGTGTGTGCATGCATATACAACACACATACACATATAGTAGTACTGGAAGAGATGATAGAGGGTCAACTATTACCTTGAAAGATTTTAGTCTCCTTGGGCCATTTTGAAGAACAATTCTGTAATTTTGTATTATTGGATCAGTAACAGGGACTGCCTGGTGTCTTTTATCCTTTTAGTGGTAGCTTTAGTGATGTGTTAGTCCAAATATGTTGTCTTTGTCCATTTGGGATGCTGTAACAGAAATACCGTAGACTGCGTGGCTTGCAAACAACAGAAATTTATTTTGCACAGTTTTGGAGACTGGAAGTCCAAGGTCAGGGTGCAGTGTGGTCGAGCTCTGATGAGACCCCTCTTCCAGACTCGCAGACTGTTGATATCTCCCCGTGTCCTCACGTGGCAGAGAGCAGAGAGGAAGCAGGCTGTTATGACTCTTTTAAGGTGAACTCATCTAATCCTAATTATGTCCCAAAGTTACACCTCTTAAAACCATCCCACTGGGGATTAGGGTTTCAACATAAGAATTTTTTTTTTTTTTTGAGGGGGAAGATACAAACACGCAGTCTATAACCCATGTTTTGTGTAGCATCCTTACTTCCATGTCAAAGCGTTCTTAGCATCTGACTGCATTGAGGAAAACATAAGGACAAGGCCCATGATCCCAAGTGATAGGACTCTTGGAGTAGGAATATATGGAAACCCAGGCAAGACATGGAGGATAAAGATATTTTTCTGAGGAGAACTGCTGCCTCTATGGCTGGAGTAGTAAGATCCAGCTGAGGTGGCAGACAGCTGCCATAAAATAGTTGTCAGTGCCGCCCAGCACCTGCTTCCTCTAGTTCTGTCTGTGCTACATGAGGACACCCTTGGTTCCTGACCCAGTTTCTTTCTGAAACTTTGAGAAACTGCCTGTTCTGGCAGTCACCTTGTCACGAGGACCATTGTGCTCAAAGCGCCACCTTGATTCCCTGGACCCACTCTTGTTTCTTTTAAAAGTCAGCACAGAAAACTCTCTGATCCTGACATTGGACAATCCTTTCTTTTTTGAAATGTCCGTGGTCCCCTTGCAGCCAACCAAAGACCATCACATGTGCCTGAAGACCAACTAGAAAATCTCCCCACTTCCAAAAATCCCACCTAAATAGAAGGCTTCCCAATCGAACATGCTCTCAGTATTTGCTATTTTCACCTGATAAAGCCTACTCTCCTTCAGACGCTCTTGAATCCTTACTGAGACAAAACAATGAGGACAGAGCTGGTTCCCTTGCTGCAAACTTGTGAATAAACAGCCTTTGTTCATTGTGTCTTGGACTTCATTTGGTTTTTGACAGCATCAATTCTGTTCTTGTCATTATGTCTGTTTTCATTTTATGCCTGTGGAGTGGCTCTCCTGTGCCTCACCTTGGGCTCATATGCTGTCACTGTCCTGCTTCTCTGGGACTTCTGGGTATGAGAGCCCTCATGGCTTGGGATCACAACACTGAGTGTAGCCAAGAGGAATCAGGGCCCATATTAGGAGCCCGTAATGGCAGTGGGGAGTGGGGGGAGTGTGGAGGGCAGCTTCTCCAATACCATCATTGCTATTTTCATGATGATTCATTCCTATGCAAGAAAGAGTATATATTTTCTATTTGTATCTCTTCCAGGCCTGGTTTTCTGGTCTCCCCAGTCCTGTGGAGTGTTTTGATTAAATCTCCTTTCTCCCTACATTATCTGAGTTGGGTTGTTTTGCTTGCCAAAAACCGCCTGATAGATAGTCTCTTTGAAATGAGAAGGAACCCAACATCCACTTCTCTTGGCCTTACCAGGCCTGCTGCTTCCTGAAAGTGCTGACCTCATTCCCAGGGGGATAGATAAGCATCCATTCATATGATGGGATTTCAAGGAGGGTTGACACAGAGCACTGTGAAGGGTAGATCAGAGCATAGAAGGGGCATCCAAGGGCTTCAGACACTTCCCTTAAGGCCTGTCCTGCTTCCAAGAAATGCAATCATGGGAGCAGAATGATGTGGAGGAGTCTGAAAGCTCAGAATTGCATTAAGTGACTTTCCCATATGTGAGTTATTTGTCTATTGGAAATAAATCTATCTGAATATTGTATTGATCTTTTTGCCAGGCTGGCAAAAACCCAGGGAGAGAATTTACCACTAAGGGAGGTTGTGGGTCATTGCCTTCATAATGATATTCAATTTTAGAACCTCCTTTGGAAGTTTGAAAATGTTCAGATAGGACTACTGTTTTCGGGATCGTCACAGCAGTGATATTCTATTTTGGCTTGGGGAATTAGAACTGTGGTTAATTAATGCCTTTCCTTCAGGCTGAGAACACAAATGTTATAATACCTGAGGCTGTATTCAACTCCAAATTAGCATATATTATACCCAGGGATAACTGAAATTGCTCAGAAAATGTGTGGTGACAGATTCAAACCAAATCCTGTTTATGAGTGCTTTGCTATCAGTGAATTATTTAGAATGTAGAAAGAAAAACAACCAAAGATAAATGACCCCAATTTTATTATTCTGCATTTATTATCAGGATATCTTAATTACTTCTCTTGAAGTATGTGTTTTTGATAACAATTGATTAAATATTCAATTTTTCTTTTGGTTTGTTTTTGGAGAGGATCTTGATTTAAGGAGAGAAGTTGGAGGAAATCATGCTGGAAAACTTAATGTTAGTGAAATTATATGTCTGGTCTCCAAAGATTCACTTGCAGGATTAGCGAGAAGAGTAATTTCCATTCGATTTTCAGCTTGTTCGGATTTTGTTATGAGCCTATTGGAAGACATGTTCTCTAAACTGGTGCCTTTACTTTCTGATTATAAAATATCTGACCTGTGATGTTACCTTTTTGATCAAATCTTGTAAAAACCACTGAGTGAGAGATCTGGAAAACAGGAAGGGCCAGACATTCTTGGGAAATGACAGTGGTATCCTTCAGCACTATTTATTTCCAATAATGATTTTTAAATACTTTATCGAGGCAATGCTATGCATTAGGCAGCACAGGAATTAAGCATGATATATAGTCAATTTTGCATGAAACCATAGATGACACAGACTTTAAATTAATGTATTTATGGAGGGTGGGGCTAGAGACTATTCATCACTGTATATCAGGCAACTGGGTCTGATATCGCATACTCTCTGACCTGTGTGGGTACCCAGCAAATACTTGAATAAATGAACAAGGCAATGATCTTTGAGGATTTGTAGCCTACATCAGGTTTTTCACCCTGTTTTATAGCCTTTATTTTCTTTCTGTTTCTTTTTAGTAGTTCATTCAGCAAAAGTGGTTTGAGGGAACACACTGTATCAGGGACCTCATAGGTGACACTGAATCAAGCAAAAGTCTCTGCCTTGTGCCATCTCACACAAGAAAGGCCACTTGGAATGGGACATTTTTCTCAATCTTACCAGTTGTCTTAGAGCAATCTGGTCTGTCATTGATCAGTTTCCACTTGAGATGTTGGAAGGTGTTGGAAAGATGATAACTATGGTTGGTGGTGGTGGTGGTGGAGGCAGCGGCAGTGGGAAGGGTCCCGATTGCTTGGGTGTTAGCTAAACAGGGAGCTGATACACTTGAATGTGAACCTTTTGAAACAGAAGTACCAAGATACGGGGTGCCTGGGTGGCTCAGTCGGTTAAGCATCTACCTTTGGCTCAGGTCATGATCCTAGGGTCCTGGGATTGAGGCCCATGTTGGGCTCCCTGCTCAGTGGGGAGTCTGCTTCTCCCTCTCCAGCTCCCCCTGCTTGTGGTCTCTCTTTAGGTCAAATAAATAAATAAATAAGTAAAATCTTAAAAAAAAAAAAAAAAAAACCAAAAAAAAAAAAAAAAAAAAAAAAGAAAAAAAAGTTGCTGTGAACCAAGTTAGACTAATTAACCAAGAAGGGAAGATGCTAGTTGATCCTAAAGCCTTGATGAGCAGTCGATCTTTCTTTTTGTGAATGAAGCCAGTGCATATTTCTTTAATTAAAAATCTCTTGAAAAGAGTGTGCAACCTCTTTTTATAAAGACTTTATTAATCAATAATGTGGCATGTTACTAAGGACCTTTGTTAAATTTGTTTATTTTAA
This sequence comes from Enhydra lutris kenyoni, assembly GCF_002288905.1. Lineage (NCBI taxonomy): Eukaryota > Metazoa > Chordata > Mammalia > Carnivora > Mustelidae > Enhydra > Enhydra lutris. The sequence continues at coordinate 6,620,741 of NW_019154144.1, read as the reverse complement.
TTAATTGATAGAGCTCAAGCAGAGCAGAGAGCAAAATCAGGGTTTTTTTCTTAAAAAAAAAATGACATCTGTTATTATTGCTTATGTTAAACAGAACTCTTCCAATATAACTGTGATCATCTGAAAACTGTCTCTCAAGCATAACTTATGGATTTGAAGTGAATGCATAATTATTTACTTAATGAAATAATTTAGGATTGGCATATCCTTTTATTAATCTTTCTTGGGTTCTCTCTCTTGTTTGAAGGCATATTTTCTTTTGGTTCCTTCTGATTTGTTTTTCCTATGTTTTCCTTGTTTTCAGTCTGCTGAGGTTTACTAGTCTGAATGCTCAATATTTACCTTCCCTGAGCTCCATCCTCCGACCTCACTATTTCCTTACTTCCTTAGTCCTTAAAAGAGCTATAATCTTCTACCTACTCTGGGCTCAAAAGTCCTTTGGAAAACTTTTTTTTTTTTTAATTCCTTATATCCAATCAGATTTCAAGAACTTCATATTATACATTCAGATTATTTTCGCCTCTATTCTTTTCCATCTGCCTTCCCTGCATCCTGCAATGCCATTTTCCCTTCTGTGAACTATTACAGGATGCTGACCTAGTCCCTCTGTTTCTAAGTTTCCCTCTTAGTTTCATTTTACATATTAAAATTGGATTAATCCTGATAAAGCAAAGCTGTGATCATGTAGCTTCCTCCTCCCAAATTTTCCATGATACTTTACTCATATTGAAACCAATAAAAATTCCTTATGTTTGCACACTGGTTTCTATATTCTGGTCTTACCTCTGTTAGCTTTATTTCTTACTGTCTTCTGAAACACATCCTGTGTTCCACCAAACTGGATTTCTTTTGTCTATAGTACTTCACTGTCCAATGCAGTAGCCACTAGCCACTAGCAATGAGAGAGCAAATATACAGATAATGGACAGACCATTTATTAAAGTAGAACTCAAGCCCACAATCTGCAACAAAAGCGTAGAAAACCAACCCATGATCTACAGTCACCAGCCCAAGAAGCCAGCCTGCTATCTATTAAGTGAAACTTCTAGGAAGTCAGACCATTATCACTGGCAACACTATAGGAAGTCAGACAATAAGGCCTTTAATAATCCCTGCAAATGGCCAGGACTTGACTCATAACTGACAGCTTCTCTGAGCTTTGCCCCCACTTCTAACTTAGGACCAATCACAGAAAGCCAAAGATGTATCACTAACCAATCACAAAGGATGCCACACTTGTAATTAGTTTTCCTACAGCTTCACTGTGCCAATAGACTCCAATCAGGGCATACTGGGAGCCTTCCCTTTCTTTGATTATAAAGTTTCCTCTGCCTGCCTTTGAATCTCTGCCAAACAATTGATAGTGGCTGACTTCCTTGTTAGAGCAGACGCTGAGTAAATAGCCTTGGACTGTTTTTATTTGATGGTCTTTGCTTATTCCCACACTGGCTATTTAAACTTCAATTAATTAAAATTATATAATATTAGAAGTTCAGTTCTTCAGTTGCACTAGCCAAGTTTCAAGCACTCAGTGGCCTCATGTAGCTAATGGCTACCATATTGGACAGTATAGATATGGACATTTCCATCATCCCAGAAAGTTTTACTGGACAACTCTACACATGCTTTGGGTTTTCCCACTGCATGCTACTCCTTCTGCTCTATTTGCCTTCCCCTCACATTATCACCTGCTAGACTCCTACCCAACCTTCATGACCTTGCTTGCTACTTCCTTCAGGAGGCCTTCACTGATTCCTCTATTTAGATACTATCCCTCATTTCTTAGATTATACTTTTCTTATGATATTTCTCATAGTCTCTCTTCTACTTCCATCTTGCTGTGTTGTAGACTCTTTGATCTTGTCCTTCCTACAGAGTAACCCCCTCTCCCTCCATCCCTCTGTCCCTCCCTCCCTCCCTCCCTCCTTTCCTTCCTTCTTTTCTTCTTTCTTTCTATTTAAATGTGTTTTGGAGGGGAAGAAAAAAAGGATCAGATTGAATTACTTACATTAAGAAGCCATGAAATGACAGATGGAATTGGATTTTATGTTTTTCATCTGGGACATAGAATGCAGAAAGAATGTTGCACATGGCTTTGTTCTTTTCTTCCTGACTGCATCTGTTATCCTCTAGACAGCTTTAACACTAGGAGGATGTTTATAAAGTTAGTTGGGGATCAGCTCAGCATCTCTTATTGCTATTTCTCAAAAGTAGTATAGGCCTTCAGAAGTCTTTCCTAGAGCAGTGACTGGGGGAGAAACAAGAAGTCTGAGATTCCCCCAAACAGTTTAAGAATGGCGAACTTTTACTAGTGTCTTCAACACACCAAGCAGATTCACTCCTCTATGCCTTGCTCATATTTTCCCCTTGCCTGAAATAGGACCTCAAGCTTTTCTACCCTTACACCACCTCTGTTCCTGGTGAACTTCCTTCAAATGTCAAGTTAAATATCACATTGTTTATGAAGACTTTCTTGATCTCACCAAGGGGAGTCACTCTTTTCTCAGGCTGTTTATCAATATCTGATTGTACATCAGATTGTACAACTCTATTCTCAGGGTGGTGGAAAACATAAGCACTAACTCTTAAAGTAATGTTAGAAGGAAAAATGCACACTGCCAATAGAAGGAAATTAGCTCACTGTATTTCTTTTTTGGGGGGTTGTTGTTACTGTTATATATGGATACTTTAAGATAAGGAAACTTTACTGTTTCCCTACCTTTACTGCCTAAATCCAAAGGTCACAAGCTCATCATATCCTAGAGTGGAGCTAGCAAACCATTTTTTCACTTGTATAGCAGCAGAAATTATGCCTGGGAGAAAGAATTTGCTATTTATTGGGTGCCTAAGATTGTGAAATCTGCCAGAAACAGAAATTGACCAGAGTCCTGGAACTTATTTATTTGTCAGGATGTATGGGATACCCTGGGGAAGGGAGTCAGACTATAACTCTAGGTCACTAGTTAGGGATGCAACTTTAAGGGTGAAAACAGCAGGAAGAAACAGAGTTGGAAAAGAATATGAACCATCCATGCAGGGCATCTTTGAATGGACTAGGAGAGGAGCCACTTCCTTTTGGGAGTTCAAGAGAGTGAGGTGGCCAGTGGTATAGTAATTGATCCCATTCATCGCCATTACTCCTCTACTGTGTCAGGTTTTGGAAATATTTCCTGAACGCTTTAACAAAGAGAACTACCTAAACCTTTATTATTGTTTAGTCTTGTATTGGGGCAAGAAAGCATCGAGAAAGGGTAGGTGTGCCCTGCTCTGATAGTCATCAAATATTGGCCCACACCCTCACTGTTGGCAACTGGGTGCCAAGATGGAAACACCCAACCAGAGAAATGACAAGAATGCTTTTCTTTCCATTACCAACCTTAGAGGGTGCTGGTAAGAGGGGAGAATATTTCTCTTAGAATAATTATTACAGAGTTACAATAATTATTCTTTCATTTATTTAACAATACTTGGAGTAGATTTTGGAAAATGTGTTGGCTTGAGCTAACTGAGTAACTTGAGAACAGATGTATCTGATCTCTCTTTGCATCTTGAATGCACCCACGGTGTCTGATATGTGGCGGGTGCTTTAAAAAAAAGTTATAGAGTGAATTACTGAACTTGTTGATTTGTGAGGCTCAATTACTGGGCTAGAAATGAATGCACTAGCTATTCTGTTGTGGGATAATTTGAGAATTACCTTTCCAAACTTGTGGACTTTCTTTTTCAGGCTGGAGGAAGGGATATGGATTTAACTTGAACAGCTGTGGTCAGAATCCTCTTGCAAAGACAAATTATAGAATTATGAGATCTCAGAGCTAAGAGAATCTTAAAACCCACTTATTTCCATTCTTTTCACTCTGTGGATGAAGATACCAAGATTCAAATAATTTCCACACAGCTTCTATAATGTGAAAATATTCTTTTAGCCTTGCCAACTGCCAGGTTAATTTAAAGGTTTGGGCTTTGTAGTTCAAGTTCCCGTTTAATTTCTCGAAGTTCATGAACCCTTCCCACTTGGATACAGGTCTGGGGGTGGTGCTCATTGTTTCCCATCCTTTCATCCTGCTTCTTTCAACCCACTTACTGAGAACTCAGCTCACTCCCACCTTTGCCTCCTCTTCTCCTATAGACTCTGGAAGAAACCTACATTCAGCCCAAAGACTCCTTTTAGCTTTTCCATCCACCCTTTACCATCCCCTAGCTCTGAACTTTTCCCAACACACTGAGGACTTTGTGGTGGAGAGTGCCATTTAATCATGAAAACACAGAGCTCCCCCTGCCATATCGGAACATTTTCTTTCATAATAGGAACAGTTAGAGAAAGGAGGGCTTTTTTTTTTTTTTTTTTTTTTAAGATTTTTATTTATTTGAGAGAGAGAGTACAAAAGGAGGAAGGAGCAGAGGGAGAGGGAGGAGCAGACTCCCCTCTGATCAGGGAGCCTAACACAGGGCTTGATCCCAGGTCCCCAGGATCATGACCTGAGCCAAAGGCAGTCAGGCATCCCTGGATAAAGTAGTGTTTTCAAACCGTGGCAGTGTTTTACACTTGTCCATTTTTTCAGACCAATCCAGGGTTGCTGTGGGTTGTTCCAGGAACAAGTATAAGAAGCTAACCTGCATTAGTTCATGGAGTGAAATATGTTAAGAGTTGAAACAGATCAGAGGAGATGCTGCTGTGCTTTCTTGTGTAATCCTTCTGAGGTCCAAGTCAGAACTATGACTTTTCCTGTTACGTTGGTTGGGGGCGGGGGGATGCAGTTATCTTGTGCCTGGGCTCACACGAATGAGCGGGGTGAATTGACAGCTCTCCTTTCTGCTTTAAGTTGCTGAAAATCCAGCTAATAGTGACTTAAACAAATTGGGGTTTATTTTTCTCTTATAATAGGAAATCTTGCTGATGAGTAAGGTCAGTTCCATGACTTGGTGATGTTGGAGGTCTGTCAGGAAAACTTTTCTTCTACCAACCAAGGTCTGAGTGGTAGTGGTCAGGGCCTGTGAATCAATGGGCAATCTGAAATTTTAATCAAGTTTAATTTTAATCGACAGGAGAAAATTGTATTACACATGCATGTAGCAGCATTACAGAAAGACTAGCGCTCCAAGTAGCCAGGGGTAAAACTTTATATATCAGCATAATGGCCAGGTGTTGGTAGTTAGAGTTTCAGTGGGGAAGTATGGGAGGTTCTGATAAGGCTTGCTACGCATTTATACATTTTCTCATCCAGGTACTTGTGTGGGTGGTCATTCTTCTTCCTGGCTGGAAGCTCCCTGGAGGAGGATTTATGGCTGCAGAATCCTCACATTTTCTAGGTGCTAAGGATTAGGCTTTTCCCCCCCTGGAGGCTGAATTTTCAGAAAATTCTGTTGAAACGAGGGAAGTTTAGAGGTGGGCCCCCCCCCCCCCCGCCCTTACTTGTTTGTGCAGGTGTTTTCATTTTGAAGTAGTCTTTATGCCATTTTGGTGGGTTTTGTTGGTCCCTTTCACGTTTCTGTGTCTCATGGCAACAGGGGCCCTGCATGCATTTGGAGTTGTAAGTAGGCATTATGGGACAGAGCATTTCTCCCTAGGCTCTCTCTTACTGTGGGGGAAATTCTGTCACTGGATGCAGGCATCGGAAGCCCTCCCCACTCCCAGGGAGCTTTATAATACTATAGATTTTCGGAAGCTTGTCCTGGAAATTTGGCTCTATGGGTCTGGGTATATTTGAGGACTTGAGGCAAAGGGTCTATGATCTGCACTTACAAAAAGTATCTGTAGATGTGGGGCCACTCCAGGAGGGAAGAAGCACTGTCTCTTGGAGTATTCTTTGCACACAGACGCCTGAATCTGTTGGCACTGTGGTAGCTCCCTGAAGTTTTGGACCTCGTGGGATTTGTCCACTCAGACTCAAAATTTATTAGGTCATCCCGATGCTTCCTCAGTTTTCTCAAAGCTTGCATGCAATGCACTTGCATCTGTATGTGAGCTCCTGGTTGGTTGGTCCCATGGTTAAAAGTAAGGTTGTAAAATCACTTCTATCTCCATCAAAGGCCATTATATTATTAAGTTGATCATTGGGAAGCAAAGGATACTTTGTGCTCAGTTTGAGGTGATATTTTAATATGACTGAGAGGGACTCCTTGAGCAAATGTCTATTTTTGTGGATTTTGAGAGGAAAAAATGAATGATCCAGGGTTCTGGCTATTGAGAATATTGAGCAGAAAAGGCATAGCCATGATTGTGTGGATGCTCGTCAGAAACAGACTCTCACCTGGGGGGCAAGAAAGTGGAGGCACAGTTCTGAGTTGGGTGGGTCCTTGCTATGTCCCCATGGTCACCATAGCCTCTGAGTCTTAACTTTTCTCATCTCTAAAATGATAATCATACTCTTTACTTTTAATAAAATAATCTTGGGACACCTGGGTGGCTCTGTTGGTTAAGATACTGCCTTTGGCTCAGGGTCATGATCCCAGGGTCCTGGGATCGAGTCCTGCATCATGCCCCTTGCTCAGCAGGGAGTCTGCTTCTCCTTCTGCCTACCACTTTCCCTGCTTGTGCTCTCCCCCTCTCTCTCTGACAAGTAAATAGATAAAATCTTTAAAAAAATGAAATAATGTGTGGGGTACCAGGGTGGCTCAGTCATTTAAGCATCTTGATTTCACCTCAGGTCATGATCTCAGGGTGGTGAGATTGAACCCTGTGTCGAGCTCCTCGCTGGGCATGGAGCCTGCTCAAGATTCTCTCTTTCCTCTCCCTCTGTCCTTCCACTGTTCTCTCTTTCCCAAATAAATAAATAACTCTGAAAAAAATAAAATAAAGGAAATAATGTGTGCAAATGTGCTGAATAAACTGTGAAAAGACATTCTTCATGATTCCCAAATACAAGCATGGGGAAAAAAAGGTCGAGTAAGTTTGTTTAGTCCCTGCATGGAGGTCCTCATTGCTATTCTGTCTTTCCAAAAATAAATGTAATTCCACCTGTGCCCTCGTGGGGTTAGCCTGCAAGATAGGGAGAATGGGTCCTCACCAGTGGGTACCTTTCTGTTATATTTGACACAGTCTATTCTTAAACTTCTGTCAGGTTCCTCTGAATCTGAATCTTCTTCTCAACTAGGCCTTAAATTTAGGTTTTCCATGTTTGTCTTTTAGCAAGAATCTTGCTAAGTTGGTTTAGCCAGAATCCCCTATCCTTAAGATTGGATCACCCTCCATATCTAATTGGGTTCTCCCTGCTAACTACCTCCCACATAATAACTGAGCACCCTGGCCTGCCTTTAGCAAGTATTCTGTTAGGCCAGGTTATCAAGAATTACCCTACCCACTTAGTAATTTTTCATCCACTGACCCCCCGCCCTCCACCTAGTTCCTTGGCTATAAAATTTCTACTTTTCCTTGCTGTATTCTGACTTGACCCTAAGCCCTCTGTCTTACTATAAAATCCATTTCTGTGATCCCTGCACCTATCGCAAGGTCTTGAATTAAGTTTGTCTAAACATTCTTTAACAAATGTCATGAATAAATTTTCCTTTAGCATATTCTATGCTTTTCTCAGAGACAACATTGTTATATCTTATTTCATGGACCAATTCATTACATGTAATGTTTTCCCCAACTTCTCCTTAAAAACTGTATATATGTGTAATGAAATAAACTTTTATAACTATTTCCAGAGAGGAAAATAATTCAGACTACTTGTTCCTATGTTTGAAATAGCTGGTAAAGGAACTAGGTGATAGAAATACAAAATTAGGCCATTCTTTGGACACTAAAAGTCTGTAAGAAGGAACATAGAGATGTCTATTCAAGTCCACCCATGGGAAAACATAGATCAAGATGGAGTGGTTGAATGTGAATTGCTTCATCTAAAAATGACACAACCATTTTAGTATAACATAGTCTGGCATCTTTGTTTTTTAAGCCTGGGTTTAGGAATATTTACAACCCAGTGGTTCTGGAGTCTTGAAGGATTTTACTTCCCTTCTATTCCACAGTTGGTGGTTTCTAACATTGATTTCTGTAGCTATCCTCAGCTTTGCTCAGAACAGTGGTTTGACCATGGGTTCACAAATGTTAGGTGGAGAATATGCTTCTAGTTTTTGTATTATTTCTGTTATCAAGAGGCACTACCAACAAGTCTTATCCTAGTGAACCAGGTGATTTCCCTGAGATCTGCTAAGTACACTGACATCAGGAGGAGAAGAATGGATTAAACACATATTGGTTTTTTGTTTGCTTTTTTCTAAACTTCACCTTGCCTAGGAAGTGCCAGGAGGACCTGAAAATCCTCCATTCAGTGGAGAAAACAGAGGGGCAGCATTGTCACTCAGAGGCACTTCCCTGTCACCTGGCCCTGTGAAGTTCACAAATTCTCACATTAAAAACTCTCAAAGTAATAACTCTTTAAATAAAATAGATGGAATTCCTCTAATGGCGTGTGGAAGTGAGTGAAGCCCACTAACTTTGTTTTTTAACTTGACCGTGTAAGTAAATGTACTTTGAAATTGCTGAGTTTGTTTATGGTTCCAAAGATAATCATATGGTTAAACCTATTCTACTTCTATAGCTGCATATAGCTATATATTCTACTTCTTTGGCTCCAAAATGGACTGATATTTGGAATTGTAAATTTCCAGCTTGTGGTTCCTTCCAAGTTGTAAATCCTAAGTACTACGGGGAAGCTCTCTTAGTAAACAGGAGGCTTAGGGAAAATCATGTTGAAAGAAGCCCCCTCTCAACTTTTTTTGGAACATGAAAGTTGAAAGATGTATAACTGTCAGGAGCAAGCTTCTTTCTTTATGTACTTTGGTGTCTACCTAACAGATAATAAATCAGAGAGCAGGCTTTCAAAGCCATCACATCCTTCCACTAAAGTAACAGTGCTCTCAAGAATTTCTGTGTGTCTGTGGATTACATAGTAGGCTAATCAACGTTACCCTTCCAGGTCCCCTAATTATAAGTTCGACAGGGAAAAGTGAATCTAATGAGGGATCCCTTTCCCAGTGCAGTTATTTTTAGAGGCATATTTTTAGATGACAGTGATTCTATTCAAGTGTGTCCATTATATTTAAAGGTAACCATAGGGAGGGCGTATGTTTTAATTATTTCTCTGCAGTAGAGCTAGCCTTGCACCGGTGCCATCAAGCTTCCTTACCTGGCTCCCTTGTGATCAGCAGAACGCCTAGAGACAGAGCGGTACTGGGCAGGCTGTGACAGCAGATCCAATCCATGACCTTCACCTCATTAGCAGCCTGACCCAACCAATCAGAGAAAAGCTTCCCTTTGATTCTGGTAGCATAGATGTGGCTGTGACAGGGACAGCAATGACCTCTTTGGTGTGGCTCCAAGATGAAGCTTTGGCTCTGTTTGAAACACTTCATCAATTCAGATATAGCAACTTAGGATGTCTTTCACTGTCTGTCTTTCTGCCACTCTGTGTCTTGTTCTCTCTTTAATTAAAATGGCAAACTGTTCAAGTTACCCATTGATCTAAAGTAAATGCAAGCAACTTTGTGATCTTTATTTCTTTTTTCTCAGAAATGCATTAAATGCTCATATTCACTGAAATCCAGTATCTAGATCTTTAGAACTTTTTATTTAAAATTCTTTGTCTACTTGAAATACTTCCAGACATACAAAATAAGTAACAAAATAGTACAAAACAATCCAATATGCCCTTCACCCAGCTTCCCCAAATGTCAACATCTTACATTATCTTTGTATAATGATCCAAGCCAGGAAATTAACATAGGCTACCACAACCCATCTATAGGTCTTATTAAAATTTTTCCAAATGTCCCACTAATATCTTTTTTTGGATCTAGAATACAATCCAAGGTTGTGTATTGCATTTAATTGTCCTGACTTCTTAGTCTCCTCCAATCTGGGACAATTCCCCAGTTTTTCTTTATCTTCTGTGACCTTAACACTTTTGAATAATACCAGTCAGTTATTTTGTAAAATCTCCCTCAATTTGAGACTATCTCTGTTTTCTTCACGTCAAATTCAGACTATGCACTTTTGGCAAAAATATCGCAATAGTGTTATTGTGTCCTTTTCAGTGCATCACAGTGGAGAGAACACAATGTTGATATATCTCATTCTTGGTGATGTTAGTTTTGAACACTTGGTTAAGGTAGTGTGTGCCACTGTAAATAGACTTTTATTCCCTCTGAAATTAAAAAGCATGTTGTGGAGAGATACTTCAAGATTATACAAACATACTGTTTCTCATCATATCTACTTAATATCTTTGAAATTTTTTTCATAGTTGCTTGGCAGCAGTTTTATTTTAATATATTCAAAAATTCTATTTTGATTAAAAAATCCCCATTATGTCTTTATGAATTAAATTAAGAGTTAATAATTACAAAATGAAATATCAAGAAATAGCAGTAACTTGAAGGGGATCACAAGGTACAAACTTCCATTTGTAATATATATAAGTCAAAGGCATGTAATGCATAGCATGGTGACTATGATCGATAGTACTGTATTGTGGGGCACCTGGGTGGCTCATCTGGTTAAGCGTCTGCCTTCGGCTCAGGTTGTTTTTCCAGGATCCTGGCATCAAGCCCCGCATCGGGCTTCCTGATTGGCAGGGAAACTGCTTCTCCCTCTCCACACCCTCTCACCTATTCATGTACTCTCTCTCTCTCTCTCTTAAATAAATAAATATTAAAAAATAGTACTGGATGGTGTATTTGAAAGTCGCTAAAAGAGTACTCTTAAAAGTTCTCATCGCAAGAAAAAAATTATAACTATGCATCCTGGATAGATGGTAATGAGACCTATGGTGGAGATCACTTTGCAATATACACAAATACCAAATCATTATATTATACACCTGAAACCAATACAATGTTAGATGTCAATTATATTACAATTTAAAAAATAGTAGTAATGCTGTTTGTTGAGGATGCTTTTATTTTAAAAAGAAAAACAATATCTTTGGAATTTTACAACTAAAAGTATTATTAGATGAATGAAATCGAAGGACTAAATAAATGGAGAGATATTCCATGTTCATGGATAGGAAGATTCAATATTTTTAAGACATTGGTTCTTTCCAGTTTGTTCTGGAGAATCAGTCTCATCCCAGTCAAAACCCCAGCAACTTACTTTGTGAATATTGACGATCTGATTTAAAGTTTTATATAGAATGGCAAAAGACCCAGAATAACCAATACAATGTTGAAGGAGACAAAAAATTGGGGGACTAATGCTACCCCAGTTTAAGACCTACTATAAAGCTACAGTAATTAAGAAAGTGTGGTATTGGAGAAAGAATTGGCAAATAAGTCAGTAGAACAAAATGGAGAGAGCCTGGACATAGACCCACATAAATGTGGATAAGTGACCTTTGACCAAGAAGCAAAAATAATACAAGGGAGCAAATATAGACTTTTCAACAAATGCTGCTGGAGCAACTGGGCATCCACATGCAAAAACCTGAGTCTAGACATTGACATTACATCCTTCACAAAAATTAATTCAAATGGATCACAGTTTTGTTTTAAATGTAAAATGAAAAAGTCTGAAACTCTTAGAAGATAACATGGAAAAAAAACTTAGATGACGTTGAGTATAGAGGTAACTTTTTAGATACAACATGAAAGGCACAATCTATCCACAAAGAAATCATTGATGAACTGAACCTCGTTAAAATTAAAAATTGTCTGCAAAGATAATGCCAAGAGAATAACAAGGCAAACCACAAACTGAGAAAATATTTTCAAAAGACACTTGATACATGTCCAAATATATAAAAAACTCTTAGAATTCAACAATAAGAAAAAAAACAACCCAATTAAAAAAATGGGCCAAAGATAGCAGACACCTCTGAAGATACAGATGACAAATAAGGATATAAGAAATGCTCCCTCCACACCATAGGTCATCAGGGAAATGTAAATTAAATAACAATGAGATACCACTATCTATCTATTAGAATGGCCAAAATTCAGAAAACTGAAAACACCAAATCCTGGCCAGAATGTAGAGCAACGGGGACTCTCATTCATTGCTGGTGGGAATGCAAAATTGTACAGCAACTTTAAAAGAGAGTCTGGTAATTTCTTAGGAAATTAAACATACTCTTACTTTGTGATCCAACAATTATACTTCTTGGTATTTACCCAAGGAGTTGAAAAGTTTTGTCCACCTAAACAAAAGTTATGTCCATCTAAACAAAAGTTATGTCCACCTAAAAAAAAAAAAAACCCTGCACACAGGTGCTTAGTACCCTATGTGTACTTAGTACACAATAATTATGAATAAAATTAAGTTTATTCATAATTACTAACACTCGGAAGCAACCAAGATGTCCTTCATTCAATGAATGGATAAGTAAACTGTGGTATATCCAGATAATACTAAAAAGAAATGAGCTATCAAGCCGTGAATAGAATGGAAGGAAACTTAAATGTATGCTACTAAGTGAAAGAAATCAGTTTGAAAAGGCTGCATACTGTTTGACTCCGACTATATGCCATTCAGGAAAAGGCAAAACTATGGGGACAGTAAAATAATCAGAGGTTTCTTGGTGTTAGCGAATGGAGAGGGATGAATAGTCTGAGCACAGACTTTTAGGGAGTGAAGATATTTTGTATGATACCATAATGATGAATACATTTCATTTCACATTTGTCCAAACCCACAGAATGCACATTAAGAATGAACCCTAATGTACATTGTGGACTTTGGGTGATTATGATGTGTGTACTGCTCTACAGGCGGAGGGTGATGATGGTGTGGCTGTGCTTGTGTGGGGCAGGGAGTATATGGGTAATCTCTGTACCTTCTTCTCAATTTTGCTCTGAACTTGCAACTTCTCTTAAAAAAAATCAATTCTTGATGAAAAAAAATTTTAATAGAGCCATGTAATGTTCTTTTAAAGATATGTCAAAAATTTAAGAATATAAGGGTGAGAATAAAGAGCTCTGAAGTCTAAATCCCATTTGTCATTGTTACTGTGGGTCTTTGTTCTACCGACATGAGAGCTGTAGTCAGTCTATGGTCTTTCGCACTTTCTTAAAATCTTTTCTTGGGTGAAAAAAGAATCTAACATATGATACATGAGCAGGGATGCTGTTTCAAAAATTCACTGGATGAAGCACATTGACTTATTCTATATGGCTAGATCCAGTCTCTTCCTTCTTTCATAACACTTATTGAAGCTTACTATATGCCAGGCACAGGTAGAAAAAAGTAAATTAAACATAGTCCTGATCTCAAGACAGTGCTATGTTAGGGATAACAGAATGGCATAATATTTAGATTGTGTGCTGGGAGTGTTGGTTGGCTGGGTTTGGCCTAAGACCTCTTTATCCTGAAACCACGAAGTGAAAATCAAGGTGCGGTGTTGTAAGTATTATCAAGGATTGAGGACAGATCAGTACAAAGATTGAAATTTGACAGAACCAACATTTAATAAGGGGGGCTCAGATTCGTCTATCTTGCCTTTCTGCGTTTTGCTGCTGTGTGGTTCAGGATAAAAGCAAATAGTTACCGGTTTCTACAAAGAAAAATTTCCAGTGCACTGAACATGAATGTGATTGAGTGGGTGTCCTTTGAGAGACACTGAAAAATCCCCAGTATGGCTGCTTGCTGGGAACCAGTGCCAAGGGAAGAAGCCAAAAGACGACCCTCTTTGTAGTCTAACCGTGATTAGAGGCCTGCTCTTCTCTACTTAATCCTGAATCATTTGGGAAAGGGCAAGTCTTGAACATACTTTATGCCTTTAAAAAGGCCAGGGAAAGGGTCTCATAACCTGTAAACTTTGTGAGATTTTTAAAGCATGCCAACTTTTAACCAGTAAATGATGAGTCTTTTTACCATTTGTGATTTAAATAATTCCTCCAAATCCCTCATTTCCCAGAATTTCTAAAAAAAATTTCAGGCATTTCTTCACGCATTTTCGGAGCATCATTAATTTTTTTTATTGTGGTAAAATATATAAGTGCATCACTTTTACAACAACTGAAAAGGTCAATTCATCCCGTAAAATAATGAATAATGAAAAAGCTAAATGCTACTTTCATTAGATAGATGTGCAGTAATATTTCTAACAGGGAACTCTTCCTGGAGAAAAAGCTTATAGAAAAAGGAAAAAAAAAAAAGTAAGGATAGCTGTAAAAAATGGAATGGGATAATAAGTATTTGTTTTGAAAATAGAGATCCTATACCATTTTCTGGATTTCTTCTGACTACATAAGAGAATGGAAAAAGGAAATATACCATTCATTTTACTCTACGGAGCTACACATCCATTAGGTCATTATGGGGATAATAATACATATTCGTGGCCATTTCAGCTCCCTCTGCCTCTTTATCCTGATTTGATCATCCCCTTCAGCTGTTTTTATTAGAAAGTTGAATAGAGCTGGACTGGAGATCAATAAGAATAATGACGGCCAGTTCAATGACTCACATAGATGTCACTGCCAAGGCTTCATGAAAAAAGCTCTGACTTCCTGTGAATCCCATTATCCCCAGCTTTCTGCATCCCCTTTGAGAAGCAGGCTCTTCTTCACAAGGCAGCTCAGGGTACCCCACTTGCTGCTGAGCAGGTTAGCAGTTACTGGATGGGGAAAAGCAGCTCTTTCCCCCCACTGTTTCACCATGCTATGTGCTTAGTATCCCATGAAAAAGATAGAAAGCATGCCAATCATCAGACCTTGAGAATTTACTTCCTTCCTAGTCTCTGAGTAGATCATATTGTTTTTAGTTATTATTTAGTTATACTCCTTATAAGCATTTATTAATAGCTGGGAGGTCTTGCTTGCTCAAAAACAGTAAAAAGCTCTTTATAACATGCTTCAACTTAATAGAAACCAACATTTATAGGAAAGTTAAATGTAATTCAACTCCATTAGTAAAATGACATGCTATTTACAAATAAAATACTCAAATCAACTGCGGTCTAATAATTCTCCTCATCCCTTCTCATCCATTCTCCTTGTAATGTCTTTTTTGAACACTATTCAAAACATATGACTAATTGGTTTGATTCTAATAATGTTAAATCTTTCCATCTTGTTTCCTTAGAAAACATTTGGCTGTACTTTAAAAATTTAATCTGAAGCTGCAAGAAAAATGATTATTGGTTACCAAGTAGGATTTTACAAGATAAATGCTTGGATTAGCTACATGGTCAGTGGCAACACTAGAAAGATATAGCCCAGATAGAAATGTGAATGTGCTCACCAGATCATCAACAAACACAAGAAGCCCCCAACTTGACCCTACACATTTTGTTTGTGAGCCAAGGAAGTGGGTGTGGCTAAGCAGAGTTGAAGCCCTTGAGTGAAGAGAGGGGCAAAGAAGATACTTTTTCTGGTGGTAGGAATGAGCCTTTCTTGGGACACACAAGAACAGTTTCTGTTCCCCTTGGGCTTACCACAGGTGCTGCAAAAGATGTTTAAAATAACTGGGGTGTGGAAAAAAAAATAACTGGGGTGTGGAGGCTGGGTCTTGTGAGGGCAGTGGCCCACTTCCTTAAGCAGCCATGGGAGGGGAGCTGGGGCAGGGTGGCTCTTGGCACTACTGCAGGCTCTGAACTTGACTTCCTGGCAGTGTCCTGCATCCGCCGCATCCACATTGTTTTAATACATACCTGTTCTAGAAGTGGGTTTGAGTGCTCTTATTTGGGGAAGTTTATTTACCAGCCAAATATGGTGAAGGCTTCCAGTTTAATCTAGAGATTGAAATGAGAAGTCCAGAAAGACTACGTGAAAGAAATATTCACAGCAGGAAAAATGGTGAGTAAAGGAAAGGGTATACTATTGTAAAGCTTGGCCTCATTGAAGGCCTTTTCAGGGTAGAACTATGGACATTTTTTTTTCCTCTAAGATTTTATTTATTTATTTGAGAGAGAGAGAACAAGCTGTGTGGTAGAACAGAAGAAGAGGGAGAGGCAGACTCCCCACTGAGCAGGGAGCCCGATGCAGAGCTCCATCTCAGGATCCTGAGATTATGACCTGAGCAGGAGGCAGATACTTAACTGATGAGCCACCCAGGCACCCCCCTGTTCTGACATTCTTAAATACAAGTGCAAAGTAAGAAAAGAATGCAGAAGTTGCACACACTGTAATTATGACTCCAGAAAATAAACAAATTTGTGCATATTACTATGACTGGGAAGAAACACAATAGAATGTTAAAAATGTCATTTCTGCACAGTAGGGAATATGGATGAATTTGTCTTCCTTTCGCGCTTTCTTATTTCCAACAGTTTCTATAATAAGCTTGAATATCTTTCCATAATGAACATAATGAATAAACTAAGACACACACACACACAAACACACACATACATACACACATGCTGAAAATATATTTTAAAGAGGATTTTAAATCATCCTAACTGCTGAGTTTATGTGGAGCCTGAAATTCCACTATAATCCCATTTTTGGTTGAAAGCATTATGTTCAGAAGGGTCTCATTTTAAAATATGAAAGACTACACAGTAGAGGGTAACATTAATCCATTAATACCTCAGAATGAGAAATGCAGCTGATTTTCTAGCCCGGAGGATGGCAGAGAGCATGAACTTACAGGCATAGGGACACACAAGCGGGTCTTGATGAAGAAAGGTCCGGGTCTTAGAAATTCTGGTCCTGTGGAGGGCACAAATCCTGAGGTAAATGTCTGAGAGGAAGTGGCACTGAAAGCTTTTTTCAAGGAGGGAAAGCTGGCCTGGCCCATGGGGAAGGTTAAGGAGAATGGTGTGGGGGGAATGGCAACAACAAACTTGCTTTACGTTTTGCCCATGCCTCATGGTTCAGCAAACATGCGTGTTCATCAATCTCTGTGCAGGGATCTGTTTTCTTCGGGATAAATCCCTGGAAGTAGAAATACCCTATCAAAGGGTAGGGATAATCTAAGACTTTTGATACCCCATTTTGAGCCTATTCTAGATGAAAAGCGCTGTTGACCATGTGTCAGATTGGAAGCATCTCGTCCTAAAGAATTTCCAGGAGACCTCACACAAAAATGAAAAGCTGGGCTCATTCCCTAGGACCTCTTCGCTGACTTTTCTGAAAGGAACAAGCTAAGTTCCTTTTTGGGTGAATGTTAGGACTTTTAGGAGGGACTTAAGCAGGTGGACAGGAGACTATTTTGAAGGCACTTATTCCGAGGAGCAGCCAAAGCCCCCTCAATGTGAAAGCGAGGCATGCCATCTCCAGGGCTCAAGCCATCAGCTCGGGCTCTTGGCGTGTATGTTCTAGCAGACCTCTTTGTTTACAGCAGTCAAATACGACTGTCTACTAGGGATCAAATTAACTGAAAATAAGCTCTGGAAGGCTGACAGCTTTAATTGTCGTTTAATAGACCCATTTCCTAAACTCCCTAATATCTTGTGTTGATTGTGATTGTCGAGGGTCCCGTGAGCAAATCTAATTTAAATTGATGCTTAATTTGGCCAGGATTGAAGAACGACTGGGTGGCAATTGTGGAACAAAACTGGGTAGAATTTCTTTTCATCTGTTGGTGGTTAAAGCATTTGAACTTTAATACTTAAAGTACAGCCCATCTGGAGTCCTTAAATGAAAGCTTTAATTTTCCGAGAAAGGATTTGAAGGTCTCTTTGTCTTCCACTGAAGGTTTTAAAAGGCAGTCAGCAATTAATAAATGAGATCATCGGCAAAATAAAATTCTTTTTAAACCAGATTTTAGTAGGCTCATATCTCAACCTTGGCTTAGTAGTGTTTAGGATGAAAGGATGCTGGTTATTTGTATGACCTCTGGGAGACCTATGATGATTGTGGGGGAAAAGAAATTATAATCCTTCAGCCATTCATGCTTGGAAGATTACTTTCAATCGGCACGTAAATTATCCATGTCATGCTTTCCTTTTGGGGAATGTTTGGAAGCTATTACAATGACCAGAAAGTATATAATAGATCAATACTTGCCACACTAGTCTTTTGTGGTTGTTCCTTTCTTCCCCCCTCATTCTCTATTAGGGTCATCCTTGTCAGTTAAAACAAAAGTCAGGATATATGTTCTTCACATAACACATTCCTCTGCTTTTCTCTGAGCCATCTTCTATAACAGATGTCAGGCACACATTATACCAGGTGAGGGTCTCATTAAACCTTCACATGAGATTGGGTCCTGCCACATAAATTAGTAGGGCTTCTCTGACACCTGCTTAAGGATTATGTCCTATTTATTACCAGCAAACCAGGAGACACCACAGTACACTCCCATCCATAGCCTTCAGGTTATTTCTCCAAACTTTTAGAAAAAGAAATACTTTGGCCATACCAGAAGGTGAGAAACAGTGTCTCTGAGTCCTTAACACATGTTTATGCCTCCAAAATTCTTAGATATAATAGTTACATTGAAAAAGTCACTGTCAGTGGAAAAATTTTTTGAAGATTAATGAAGTGGTACAGTCTCCAAAACCTGGGGTTAATAAACAATCCTGGGTTATAAGACGAGGGTGATATAGTAGGAAAAAGAAAAGTCAATAGGTGATATCTAATATGAGAGATAAAATGAGTTTCTAGATGGTAGCTCAGATTTTGGGTAAATGTTTGACTTTTTTTTTCCTAGTTCTGCCTGGACTTCACCATAAGCTCTTTCACAAAGTGGCAATTGTGATTTAAATATAAAACCAACAGAATTTGCTGTGATGAAATTTTTCGCCCTCGTATTTGCTGATTGAATAAGAGGCTAATGTATAAAAGAATATGTTTCATTTTTTCTTATGTAAATAGAAGATGTAGAAAATAATGTGAATCTGAAATAATTAAAACACTTTTTAGATTTCTGGAAAAACACACACACACACACACACACACACACACACACACACACACACACACATACCCGTAGTATAGACCCATGGTTGGGAAAGATATCTGAGTTTCTTTTTCCAAGATTCAAAAGCAAGGCCATGAGCTGGAGCTATTTGCTCATTTGAAGTAAATTGTCTTGACAGTGCATAAGAGAGAGAAGAGCACTGAGATAATTGGGTTCAAAACAAGTGTTTGCAGAATGGAGACAGGAAGCTTTTTGCACAGATTAAAAGATGTGTAAATGAATGATTGGCTTAAAGGTTGTATTCCAGTAAAGATACAAGGAGAGATCATAATTCAATAGAGCATAAAAGAGGAAAGAATATTTGGAAACCTACTTGGTGAACACAACTACTTACTGTGTGCCTAACTGAGCATTTGGGGTAAGCTGCAGTGGGCACCATCGTAGGCGCCCCGTCTGCAGCCCCTTGGCTTCTCAGAAAATCACCTGCAGCTTTGAGGCAGTTCCCAACCATACCAAGGACTTTGTCTCTCAAGTGTCTGGGTCTTTCTGCCAGAGGATGTTCTCTGGCTATCCTGCCTATGTACCTGCCAGGCCAGAAGTTCTGGGGAGTTCAGAAAATCTCAGACATAAGACTCAAACAGGAAGGGATACGAATTAGTGGATAACTGTTCCTTGGTGGGACAGTTCTGGGATGGATGTGAAATGCAGCGTTTCAGGAGGTCCCCAGCTGGAGTGAGGTGCCGTTGCTCACAGCGGTAGCATGCTTGCTTAAAGTCTCTTCATGTGCCTTTTTCTTTTCCTTGCCTTGCTTCCCCAGAGCTGTACTCTGAGTCTTTGGATCACTTCCTGAATAAACTACTCGTACCCAGATTTTTCCTTAAGCTCTGCACTGGGGAGAATCCAAACTAAGATATACGCTGAATAGATGTTTGCAAAGATAAATAGGGGGGTGGTGTTACTTAAAAATAGTGGGTTTTTTTGAAATGTATAGAATGATTGAATCATTATATTGTACACCTGAAACTAATATAATACAGTGTTAATTATACCTGAATGAAAACATTGGTATTTTTGAAATTTGCATTTTGAAGCACAGTGTCTAATGGGAATTGAGGATATTTTAATGGAAGGAAATGAGGGAAGGTTACAAAGAGGAATGTTTTTGAGGGAAGTAGCAAGATTTACTCCCAGACTGGTTGTGATGTGTCACTGAATGGAAGATTGGGATGGAATGTGGCTGTCAGCTTTGGGGACAGTCACAGAGTTTACATCATCTGAAATGATTGACAGGGGAACTAGGAAGAAAAGATTTGGGGGGAAACCCCACAAGGAATAAATGTGTTTAGCATGTGAAGTCCTTAGGATTCCAGGTGTTTCCCCTCAGCTTGTCATATCAGCTTGTCATTCTTCCGTCCAAGAGTGGGGAACATATTCACATATTCATCCGCAGCTACATCTTTTTTCCTTCTTTCTAAAAAAAGACCAAGGTGGGAAAGTGAAAGCAAAGAGATCCTAACATACTCAGGGCTAAATGACCCTAGAGTGTGCCGTGTGTGTGTGTGTGTGTGTGTGTGTGTGTGTGTGTGTTGTCTGCTTGCTTCAAAAATCTCAAGAAACAAACAAAAATGCCTTTCTACATAACACATGCTCTATAGTCTAAGTTGACAAGGATACATTAGAGCTGTTTATTCTTATAAGCATCTTAATTTAGTTGGATCCTCTTGGCATTCGATGATACCCATTAACCTAGGCTGTTTTTGAAACTGATGATACAGTCCTGTTTTATATTTTAAAACTCATATCATATTTTAAAACTCTTTCCCCACTCAGGCTTTTGTTACATTTATATAGTTCTAGCTTGGATTAATAGGAAGGTTACCTTTCTGGAGTTTGTAACTCACAGGGACAAGGTCCGCTCCCAAGGTTATGAGTTGAGTTACGAGATGACAGAATGACAACAGTAAAATGGAAGTGATTTTCCCAACCAGCCTCTCTCACCATCTGATGTGTGGAATTTTTTCCAGCTTTCACAGCTGAGGCATTGCTAATTGTTGAATTTGCATTAAGATTGTAAGCTCTGGCAAGCCTGAAATTCATTTTGGCTCATTTCCTCAGCCTCATTCCACAAATAGTATCTCCAGCCCCAAATGCTGAGGCCAAGGGAGAAAGATCCTGAGTAGTGTAAGGCGTAACTCTGGTCTTTTTCTTATTGTAGAAAGATGCTTTTGATAGCAGTGAAAAAGTTTTCTAAAAATTAGAACATGTTCCCTTAGCAATACCTTTGATGTGTCACTGTAGACCAAAGTCCTTCACATTCTGTGGAGGAGGGACTGCGGTTTTCCATAGAAGGGCATTTTGGGCGGAGGGAGGATTGGTTCATTTTGGGGAATTTTGATCATTTCTTTCTAGCTTCTTTCCGTTCTAGCAGCACCTCAGAGATGGTGGCTATGTGGGAGGTCGATCTATGTTTAAATCAACACTGATTCAACAATATATTTAAGCCTTTCTTCAGAATTCATCATGTGGTGACAGCAAAAACAATTTCAAGGATAAATGAACATTTTTTTGAGGGTGGGGATTTTTTTTTTTTATGCTAAAAATACTACACTAAATGATTGTGCTTCTCTGACTTATGAAGAGCTAATGTGGACAGGTTTAAATGGTGTGATGTTTTCCTTCCCATGATTTTGGTTGATTTTACTAAAAATGGGTCGGGATGTCATAGAGAGGAATAACACTGCAAACCCACTCCCACTTCTTCGTACTAAACAAATGCAGTCACTTTCTTAACAGCAGTTAGGATAAGTAACAATTTTTTTTCATCTGAAAGTTAGCTTTTAAGAGCATTTATCTATATTCAGAGATTTGGATAAACACATCCAAGTTCAACTACCTACATCGATCATAATATAAAATTTGATCTTTTCTCCTTTGCATTTTTCCTAGACTGATGAACCATTATTATTTTATTTTCCTAATGAATGAAGTGCCTTTAGATATCAAATTGGCAAATAATCCTATTTAATAGCCAAGATAAGAACCAAGGAAAGGATAAAAACAAGACAAACCACACACTCCTCCAAATGAGAAACTCAATAAAATATGGTTGGTTAAATAAATGGGTTCTGGGAGAAGAGAAATTTGAGACAAATAAATCACTGATTTATTACATGTTTTGAATTTCGAATTGCTTTGGGATAATATGGATGCGAATATAAACAACTGGGACAGCTCAGTGCTTAAAATAATTGTATATAAACAGGAAGAGAAATGGCCGTACTAGGGTTATTTATTTCTTGATGAAGAGAGCAGAAAATGACACTGAGACCTTGCGATCAGCTTGTGCGGATGCTTCAGTTTATAGTATAATGTTTATATTGAATGAAAAGGACTGAATGTGTAGACAGAGCTTGACGAATTCAGACTGGAAGCAGAACTGGGGAGGGGAACCATAAAGGATGATTTATAGATGATTTGTTGTTTTGATATGACTCACCCCACAACTTAGTGACTTAAACAACAATTGTTTTACAATCTCTCATAACTGGTGTGAGCTGGAAATTCAGGAAGGACTTGGCTGGGTGCTACTGGCTTGGGATCTCACACGCAATTGCAGCCAGGCAGTGGTTAGACCCAAAACAGAGATGGAAACAGGGCTGGAGCAGCCTGAGCTGTGGCTGGCCATCTCCCATGGCGCAGTTGCTGGCCATCTCCCATGGCGCAGTTGCTGTTCTTCCCCATGGGCTCTGTTGCCATGGTCTAGTTTGGGCTTCCAAATGCATAGCAGTTTCAGAGCAGTTAGGCACGTATATGGCGGCTTCAGAGGTCTAAAGTCAGTGCCCTCGTGAGCAAGCAAGAAATGTCAGTGTTTATAACTTAGTGTCAGAAATCACCGTCAGTTCTCCCACATCCTACTACTTACCAGCAAGGCCCAAACCTGCCCAAATTTCAAGGAAGAAGAAATAGAACCCATTTCTTGATGGAGTATCGAATTTCTAGAAGAACACTGGAACAGAAGATACTCCTCTATCTATCTCTGGGAAGTAAACTCCGGCACAGATGGCCAGATTAAAAAAAAAAAAAAAAAAAAAGTGGCATGCCTTTTGTGTGTCACTTCCCCTACCCTCAGCTAGACACACCCTCTACACTTGGCCTCTTCTGCTCCTCGCCCTTTTGATCCCAACCTGCTTTGAGTTGTTTGCATATTCCCAGTTATGAATTTGAGGATCCAAATCTGGAAGCCGTGGCTCCTGGCTTTTCCTAGATTTGTGTCCTTCCTAAATTGGGTATCAGCTCCCTGTTTGGGGTCTGCTTCAGCCACCTTTTCTCTCTGTGTTGTGTGTGAGCACTTGCTGTCTTAGCCCGTGTTGCCAATGGATCTCATCCCTTTTCCTACACTGCCAGGTCAGTCCCTGTGCCTCAGTGAATGCCATGAGAAATTCACGAGAATGGGAGGATAATACTGACTTAGGACTGGAGAAAGACATTGTAGCTTTTGCATTTTGTACCAGCTCCATCTTTGAGGAATTGGTGAAGGTGATACTGAAAAAAAGTCCAAAGTTGAATTCATGCATAAAAAGTTGGGGCTATAAAGAACCTTAAAAATCATATCCTCCAGTCTGTATTTTATAAGTGAGGGAATTAAAATCCAGTGAGATCTACTGATTTTCTTACAGACACTACCAGGCACTTGAATTAAGGTCTCCTGACTTCTGTATAGGGACACATAGAAAAAGTTTTATATCCACCAAACACAATCATTTGCAACACCCATTTTATTTTTTTCAAATTTTATTTAAAAATTTTTTCAGTGTTCCAAAATTCATTGTTTATGCACCACACCCAGTGCTCCATGCAATACATGCCCTCCTTAATACCCACCACCAGGCTCACCCAACCCCCCACCCCGCTCTGCTCCAAAACCCTGAGTTTGTTTCTCAGAGTCCACAGTCTCTCATGGTTTGTCTCTCCCTCCAATTTCCCCCAACTCACTTCTCCTCTCCATCTCCCATGTCCTCCACGTTATTCCTTATGCTTCACACATAAGCGAAACCATATAATACTTGACTCTCTCTGCTTGACTTATTTCACTCAGCATAATTTTGCTTTTATTTTTGTTTTTAGCAGTAACTGTCAATGGGCATTCAAGTATCTTTGTTTACATTTTTTAATTTTCCAAAGAAATAGTACTCTTGGTATTTAAAATATAAGAACCACACAGGTACTTTGGAATGATGGGAGCAGATGCTTTCTTCTTGGCCTGACTCTGCAAGGGACTCAGGAACACCTGCTCACCTTGGTAGTCCCTTACCCTTAGATTCCTCTGTCTGCTCTCAAATTTAACTGGTACCTGAGTCGGGATCAACACTGGTGATGAATTCTCATACCGCTCCTTTGGACACACTTGCCTCTCAGTCACAGCCAAAATTTGGGACACTTTTGAGAGTCAAACTTTGGTCAGATGATTCTTTATTGCATCCACAGTGCCAAGGTCCCTACTGAAAGGTTGTGGGTAAAGAGTAAGCTGCTGGAGAATTCTAGAACCTTCTCTCCTACCTCTCAGGCCTTTCAAAGTAGAGATGTATAAAGGATGGCCAAATGGTTCCTTGGGTGATATATAATTCTCCGTCCTGAGAAGATTCAGTGAGATATCAGTATTGTATTTGAATGTCAGACAGTTAAACATAAGCTACTGGTTTGAGTGGCAGAAGATTGTAATAGATAGAGCAGGGTATTTTGGAATCTGAGCCCCAGGGACCCAATTTTAGCTATACTACCTAATGTTTGGATGAGCTTGGTAACATGGTTTTCTTTTTTAAATTTTAGGTTCTTAGCCTAATGAAGGCTATGAAATGAAATCATGCCTGTTATGGGCTGAGTTGTATCTCCTCCTCCCCTAATTCACATGTTGAAATCCTAGTCCCCAGTACTTCAGAATGTGACTATATATGAAGATAGTGTCTCTTAAAAAGTAATCAAGTTAAGGGGTGCCTGGGTGGCTCAGTCGGTTAAGGTCTGACTCAATTTCAGTTCAGGTTGTGATCCTAGGGTTGTGAGATGGAGCCCCTTATGGGGTTCCTTGCTCAGCGGGGAGTCTACTTGGGGATTATCTCTCTCCCTCTGACCCTCTCCCTGACCCCAGCTTGTGCAGGTGCATGCTCTTTCTCTCTCTCTAAAATAAATAAATCTTAAAAAAAAAAAAAAGGTAGTCAAGGTGACATGAAGTCCTATGGGTGTCTGTAATCCAATATGACTATTGTCCTTAAAAGGAGAGGAAATTAGAACAGAGATACACATAAAGGGAAGACCTTATGAAGACACCTGGCAAGATAACCATCTACAAGTCAAGGAGAGAAACCTTAGGAGAAACCAGGTATGCTAGCACCTTGTTCTTAGATGTCTAGCACACAGAATTGTGAGAAAATCAGTTTCCTTCGTTTAAGCCACCCAGTCTGTTAAACTTTATTATGGTAATCCTAACAAACTGATACAATGTCTTTGCAAATATTTTAAAACCTTAAGTCACTATGTAAAATAAAATTATTACTCAAATAATATTAATAGCTACTGTCCCTCAACACGTTGAATCTGAAGGAATTTGAGACTTGGGGAATTGAGCAGATGCAAAAAGTACCCAAAAAGCCATGGAGATTTTGCTAAGATTCCAATAATCAATGTGTCAAAAGGGAATTTCTCACCCTGGGCTCATTTAATAACAAGATATGGTGGAAACTGAGGCATTTTCTAGATCTGGTCATGTTCTAGGCTGTGTCAGGAAACCCGGAAGGAAGGAAAAAAGGGCCTTTGTTCTATGCCCATACTAACAGTTATCTTCCACTCTAGAAAAATAATCCGATTCCCTTCTTAGCAGTCAGAATCCCCAAATGTAGCCGATTTGGCAGTCAGTTTCTAAGAAAGAATCTGAGTCATGGGATGAAAATGTGGTTTTAGGGGTGCCTGGGTGGCTCAGTGGGTTAAAGCCTCTGCTTTCAGCTCAGGTAATGATCCCAGGGTCCTGGGATCAAGCCCTGCGTTGGGGCTCAGCAGGGAACCTGCCCCCCCTCCCCGCCTCTCTGCCTACTTGGGATCTCTGACTGTCAAATAAATAAATAAAATCTGTTAAAAAATAAGAAAATGTGGTTTTATTTAGAAAAAGGGAATCACCTTGGGCTTCATAAGATGCAGAAAAAATGCACTGAATTCTAGATGCTTATTTTTATTTGCGTTGGATAGAAGTAATTTTTCTAGTCTATACTTTTCAAACATTTTGACTAAATGTTTATTTAGTCAAGCTCCTGGAGAACTGGTCATTGCCCTGAGAGCATTATGGGGTAGACTGAATACACAGAAAGTCATGAGCCCTTTCTTATGTTGATACAGCATAATTTGTGCGAGACAGCAGCCCAGCAAGCATGCATCAGATGAGTTTGCAAGGAAAAAAAGAGCATGTAAAGTAAAGTTGGGAGAAAATTTTTGTATTTTTGTCTTTTAGTTTGAGAAGCCATCTTTTAAGGGTCTGTGCAGGGGACTCAGTCATTTCTATTAAAAAGACTCAGAATTCATATCTAAGGCATTCACACAAATTTTAATTTAGTAACCTCCTCTTCTTTCCTGCTCCCCTCACTTCCTAAACCACGGTATATTATCTTTGTACAAGTTTTCATGAGCTCTGGCCCCAGCAAGAGAATTGTAATTAGAACCCTGGCAAATTGGATTAACTACTTGGAAGCTGAGTGGAAAAAGAAAAAAATTCTTAAGTAACTTTTGTGTGACACCTCAATTTATAATTCAGTTAAAAAAAAAAAAAAACACCCCCCACATAACTGTAAGGATTAAAGCTCTTGGTTTGATAGTAATGAACAAAATAAAAATTATAGTAAATCAGAACAAGTTATCATCAGTGGAGTGCTTTGATCAACCCAAGATGAAAGGCAATTTATAACTATAAATGGTTCCTTTTTAATCAGATTAATTGTGTTGCTCTGTTTTGGGGGTGAAAGCTGAAAAGTCTGAAATTCAGGCTAGGTAATGATGGTAAACATTACCAAAGGAACAATTATCTTGCAAGGTTTGTCAGGGCATTTCATTTCTGTCACTTACAGAAGTAATCATTTCATTAGGAATTTAATCCCTAATTTCATTTTCTAGGAATGAATCCTTTAGAAAAAGATGAGTTAAAACTGTTTTCAGAGAAGAAGGCACAGTTCCAAAAAATGAGTGCCCAAGTTAGAACTCAGTGAGGTCAGGGTGAGGTGGAATATGCAGAGAAGCTAGGTTGGGGAGAGTAGCAGTGGCCATGGCGCAGGTGCAGGAGACGTTCAAACTGGGTTCCAAGGGACTAGACACGGCGCTTCCCTTATCAGTGGCTGTACCTGAGGCAATTACCCCTTCTACTGAGGAAATGCTGTTATCAACTTCTCTTCCTTTGTCCCATATCTCCCCCCATGCAATCAGGAAGAACAGTCTGGTAATTCATGTTTTTGTCTTTAGAAGACCCTCTGTTCTCTTAGTCCATGTACCAAATGCCTGGATACAGATCTTCTGGGAGTTCCTAGGATCTAAGGGTGTCGACCACCTTGAAATCGTTTAGGAAGAATGGGCCCTGTCCCAAATCAACACACCTGCTGAGCAGTGACACACCAGTGGGAAGAGCTAAGAGGTCTAACGTCCCAGTGCTGGTTTATATTTCTTTGGGATTCCCATCAGCAGGGAAGCCTCTTTGAATTTTTGTGGTTGCATGCACAACGGGTCTTAGGGTTGTCTTAGCCCAGATCAGTATTGGCATCAATAAACGAATGCTTCACTGAAGACTAGTTTGTACCTAGCCTGATATACTGCTGCCCAGCCCATCTGCTGGAGAGCAGGAGGATTGGAGAGTAGACAAGTGTAAATCATGTTGTAAGTACCTTAGACAAGCACATGGCTATCACTTTCTCTAGGAGACTGGGGGAGGCCCTTATTGAAAATGGGGATACTGATGAGTTTGAATTCGTTCAGCTGGCTTCCTGGGGCTCATGCCATGAGATTGTCAACCCATTTTTTGGTATTGTTGCTTTACTCTTATGACAACAGAAATATATGTCATTTTATTAGAACATTGAGGAAATAAGGATAAACAAAAATAAAATGACAAGAGTAAACTGAAAATTTTCCATCTAAAGATAACCACAATTAACATAAGATTGCCCATTCTTCTGATTTTTTTGGCATGTACATTTATACATACATGCAGTAAACACAGATTTACCAAAATGTGATTTTATTATAAATATTGTCATCTTTAATGGTTGCATAGTAGCCCTTTCTGAGACAATGCCATAATTTTTTCAAACAGAACTCAGTTTTGTATATTTCAACTCTTTCTAACTTTCTCCTAGCATAAACCACACTGCCCTGAACATTTCTGTAACAATTGCACGCATATATCCATTATGAATTCCTTGGGTTAAATCTCTAAGGACTTTAAGAACTTTCTGACACATGAAACCAAGTTGCCGTTGTAAAAAGTTGTGTCCATTCATCCTACATTCAACACACATTTACTAACTGCTCATTCAGTCTATGGCCAAGATCATGCTATGAAATGGACACGTAAGCAGTGAATAAGATGACATGAATCATATTCTTATAGTGACGGCCATTACAGATGTAGCCAGCAGTGCTGCAAGTCACACAAGGGGAAGCCCAGAGGCGATGGGAACTTCTAGAAGAAAAATCATACCAGCATCCCAGAGCAGTGTGTGGGTGTGTCTGTATCCCTGAGTCCTTGCTACCACATCCTATTACTTTGCTTGCATTTTATATTAAACTAAACAAAAGCTAGGATCATGGGTAGAACTGTACTGTGTGTTTGTATGCCTGCATAGTCCAAACATAGGGCATGATAAAATCTTTTATGATCCCTGTCCCACTTAGGATTCTGGCTTATGAAGCAAATATTTAAATTTAATACATTGTATCAACAACCTAGGGAAGGAATAGCTCTACAGGTTACAGAGCTGATCCATCTTCTCTCAATACTGTGAAGGCAATGTCACTCCTCTCTGACAGAAGTAACCACCTGCCTGTCTGTGGGTGGCTTTTGATCACCCTTCTCTTAGGGATCATAATGAATTCATTGTATTCTTCTTTTCCTTTTTTAAAAATATCTGTTTCTTTTTCTAGATCATGAGTAACTTAATGGTGGGAGATAAGTCATACTCAAAGTTCCTAAATTGTTGACTAATTGACTGAGTGACTGAATGACTGTCACTAGGCTGTTTTACTACCACCTGATGGCATTAGTTAGGACTCTGGGTTTATGTTAGAAAACTCAAATTGCTTAAAGAGGTTATTTTTTTTAAAAGTAAACTTACTTATTTTTTAAAGATTTCTGTATTTATCTTAGAGAGAGAGTAAGCAAGCACGAGTTGGGGGAGGAGCAGACTCTTCGAGCAGACTCCCTGCTGAGTGTGGACCCTGAGGTGGCTCAATCTCATAACCCATGGGATCACTACCCAGGATGAAACCAATTGTTGGACGCCTCACCAACTGATACACCCAGGTGCCCTTAAAACTGTAAGCTTATTTTTAATGTTCCTTTCAAGTCCTTGTTCCCCTTAAAGCCTTCCTTTATTGTCCCAGGATTAGAGGAAGGTGATTTGTCACCATTGTGGTGGCATAACAAGCTTGAAGGTCAGGCTTGAGAGAGATCTTAGAATTTTATGTAAGGGAAGCCTCAAGTAGAAGAGAGAGAAACCACTCCCTCCTGCCTCAGGTCCACACTGGAAAGGAGAGGCGAGGTAGGCTGGGCTTATGCCTGTTAGGTGAGTGGAAGAAAGTGCTGAGGACAAAGGTTTTCTGTTTGATATCCCAGGAGGCTGCAAGGGCTGTGGAAAGATCCCATGATCCTGAGGTCTCAGGGAGAATGCTGCAGAGTCTCCGTACTTTCCACAGCCAATAAGAGCTAGAGGCAGGCCTTGTCATTCCAGCAAAGGGGAGTCATTGCTAGAGTGCCGGCAGAGAGATGAAATCATGAGTTTCACAGTCCAGGACCCACAGCTGTGAATGTTGTCAGGGTAAGCAGTGATCAGATGGATGAGAGGCCACCGACCAGTGGTCAGAGAAGTCAGAGAGCTCTAAGAACCTCTGTGTTCCAGAGCCACAAGGCCATGTGAGCTCTTTCCTTTATTCAACCCAGTACCACTAGAAGAGAGGCTTGCAGATAAAAGAGACAATGAGCAGATTAGACAAAATCAAGGACATTTTCTCCCCACTAGGACCAGACAAAATTTAGATTGGTAGGAGCCCAGCTTTCTGTCTTCTTCACTGATCTCTGCTTTGCTCTCTACTGGTCTTTCTCACCAGCTCCTTTATGTGAAGCAGTTTTGTATTTTATACTTCAACCATTAGAAGAAGAGAGACCTCCCTCACATTTATTTTGATCTTGAGTTCAAAATCCTAGGGAGGGACTGTATGGATCTAGTTTGAGTCAGGTGTCCCACTTGGACAAATCAGTGGTAGCCACGGGGATGGTATTTTCAATGTCCCTCTACCTCTTGGATCAGTTACCTACTCCCGAACCAACAAACCATGATTAGGGAGACAGGGACATGTAAATCCAGGATGGTTTCCATGGTAACCATGTGTTGGAAGGACAGTTCCCCCTGGAGAAAGTAAGAATGAGGGTGATGTTGAATGAAAGTACCACTTGGACAGCAACATGGCATGAACCCTCTGTCAGCATGTGCACTCCACAAGACATTCTGGGTTCTTGGGAGCAGTGGCTCATGCAGGGAAATCCATGGTAATCATACCAGCCTCCAAGACCTCCCACATGAGGTGTTTCCACAGATTGAATCTAGGCTGGCCTGTGTAATAAATAGAACCCAGTGGAGATGATGGTGTAGCTTTGGAAGTTGGGTCATAAATGCTCTTGTGGGTTACTTGCTCTACTCCTGGAGACACTCAAACAGCCCTGGGAGAAGTTCATGTGGACAGAACCAGAGGCCTCCTACCAGCAGCCAGAACCAATTGCTGGTCATGTGAGTGGGCCATCTTGGAAGCTGATATTCTTGTCTTTTGACAATTGCAGATATGGCGGATATCTCACTGGGATTTCATAAATGACTTCTCCAAGTCCAACCGCTGAGCAAAGTTGCTCCCAAATTCCTGAGCCAGTGAGCTACCAAGGCAACATGTGCTTATGGCTTTTTTAAACTACTATATTTTGGAGTGGTTTATTATGTATGGTTAATTTCTCAAATCAGTTAAATCGGGGTAAACTTTCCAGGCCTGAAGTAGCCAAAAAGCCCATCTAATATGACTCAGGGAGGAAAGTGGCCATAGATGTTTTCCTTGGGTTCTACAGATATTCTGTCAAAAAGAAAAAGAAAAAAGAATTCAGAAAACAAAGAATCTCTGACATGTTATTTTACCTGTTTTATTAATATCACCTGCACATCAAGTGTGCCTCAAGAGAGGGGAAAAAAACCAACACTGGAAAAGTATTGGGAATATCTACGTTTTCCTCCCAGCTGTTGGTCATCATTAAGCCATTTATGCCCCAATCTCTCCAGGTGGCCACAGGCATGAGATAACGAAGGGGGAAGTACTCTAAACATTTTCCACACCATACAAATTCCACCTGTCACTGTTAACATCATGAGGACAAAGAGTCTGGATGTGGATTAAAACTGGAAACCCGGAAAGAGAAGGGAGAGAGAGGGAGAGGGAGAAGAAATAGGTGAAAAACAGCTTCTTTCCCCCTTAATAAAATGGCATCCTAACAAGAGGAAAGTATTTTTTAGTTTTGAATGTTATCAAAATATTTTTTGAATGTTATCTTAATATTGTTTGCGGATATCTTTGTATGTAGAGAAAATATGAAATCAGATCTCCAGAAGGCCCGTGAGGTACAGAGTCGGTAATAAGCGGATTCCTAATAATTCCGTTTCCTGGCACACTCCTGACATCCTGCAGCATAACGCAAATGCAGCTGGCTACCAGGGTCACAGCTCCGGCTAACCCATCACGCTCACTGATGTATGACTTCACCCCTCTGAATGTGTTCTCCATATCAGTCTTCCCAGGGGGACCCCATACCTCAGCAGGTATATTTCATGAGTGGAGGTGTAACTGATGAATCTTCTAATTTTATAGTCTGAAATGGGATGATAAAATGCTAGATTTATAGATAGTGTTTCATTGTGCACAACACTCACGTTCCTTATTCCCATCTGGTGTGAAGAAAAGAAATTTGTTCTCCCTTTAACGTGTCATGCTGTTAAATGTATGTTGCTTAAGATCTTGAGGAGTTGAAGCATAGCTATCCACCAGCATAAAAGATATGGTGCTGTGGGCAATACTTTCATGCAAGCAGAGCTTAACCAAAGGCATTTTATTGACATTGCAGTTATTTTTTTATTTTGGAAAGGGAAGATAAACCTTTATGTCCTGGTTTATTAACAAAACCTGTCCTCAAATTAGGATGGACTTTCTTAGGTACACACGAGGCTGCCAATTCCTCCCCAAATTTCATGCCGTGAAGTGTGCAGACTGCTCCATTGTCCTAGGGTATCAGAAATTTTGCCAAAGAAGTGCATTTTCAACTGCAGCCTTATCAAGCGGTCTCGCTCTGGCCATGCAAAATGGCTTCTGATAGATTTCATGGGAATGAAAACACAAGTGTCTCTCTCCTGAAACCAGAATCAGAATTTCTCCCCAGTACTTTACAGGGACTGCCCTTCTGACTCCCCTAATTCCACAGAAAGAACACTTGTACACGCGTACTTTTATATTTAGCATACTCTCATTAACATGTCATTTCTCTTATGCGAGAACAATTAGGTATTCATCTCATTACAATAGAGGCGATACACAAAAATATGAGAGTCACAAAGGAGATGAAAGAGGAAAAATACAGGAAAAGGCATGTGTGTTATAAAATCACTAATTTGAATAATACTGGTCTTTATATAACTAAGGCCTCAAAAAAGGAAGAAGCAATGAAAAATCAATCTGTGAATGAGTCATGAGTATCACAGAGCAAATCCTCTTCTTTTTTTGCATTATGTCAAGTAGTAACATTTCCCACTTTATTAACTAACATCAGTGTGTATGTGTGTGTGTGTGTGTGTGTGTGTGTGTGTGCTCGCGCGCGCATGCGCGCTTTATGATTGTTTTACTTCTCATTATTTGGCTACTCAGCACTGTTTGCTTTGTGTCCTGGTCCAGCATCTTTCAGAAACCTACTTAATTTTATCTTTTTTTTTTTTTTTAATTTTATTTTTTTAAACATATAATATCTTTTTATCCCCAGGGGTACAGGTCTGTGAATCGCCAGGTTTACACACTTCACAGCACTCACCATAGCACATACCCTCCCCAGTGTCCATAATCCCACCCCCCCAACCCCCCTCCCCCCATTAACCCTCAGTTTGTTTTGTGAGATTAAGAGTCAATTATGGTTTGTCTCCCTCCCAATCCCATCTTGTTTCATTTATTCTTCTCCTACCCCCTTAACCCCCCATGTTGCATCTCCTCTCCCTCATATCAGGGAGATCATATGATAGTTGTCTTTCTCCGATTGACTTATTTCGCTAAGCATGATACCCTCTAGTTCCATCCACGTCGTCACAAATGGCAAGATTTCATTTCTTTTGGTGTCTGCATAGTATTCCATTGTGTATATATACCACATCTTCTTTATCCATTCGTCTGTTGATGGACATCTAGGTTCTTTCCATAGTTTGGCTATTGTAGACATTGCTGCTATAAACATTCGGGTGCACGTGCCCCTTCGGATCACTACGTTTGTATCTTTAGGGTAAATACCCAGCAGTGCAATTGCTGGGTCATAGGGTAGTTCTATTTTCAACATTTTGAGGAACCTCCATGCTGTTTTCCAGAGTGGTTGCACCAGCTTGCATTCCCACCAACAGTGTAGGAGGGTTCCCCTTTCTCCGCATCCTCGCCAGCATCTGTCATTTCCTGACTTGTTAATTTTAGCCATTCTGACTGGTGTGAGGTGATATCTCATTGTGGTTTTGATTTGTATTTCCCTGATGCCGAGTGATGTGGAGCACTTTTTCATGTGTCTGTTGGCCATCTGGATGTCTTCTTTGCAGAAATGTCTGTTCATGTCCTCTGCCCATTTCTTGATTGGATTATTTGTTCTTTGGGTGTTGAGTTTGCTAAGTTCTTTATAGATTTTGGACACTAGCCCTTTATCTGATATGTCATTTGCAAATATCTTCTCCCATTCTGTCAGTTGTCTTTTGGTTTTGTTAACTGTTTCCTTTGCTGTGCAAAAGCTTTTGATCTTGATAAAATCCCAATAGTTCATTTTTGCCCTTTCTTCCCTTGCCTTTGGCGATGTTCCTAGGAAGATGTTGCTGCGGCTGAGGTCGAAGAGGTTGCTGCCTGTGTTCTCCTCAAGGATTTTGATGGATTCCTTTCTCACATTGAGATCCTTCATCCATTTTGAGTCTATTTTCGTGTGTGGTGTAAGGAAATGATCCAATTTCATTTTTCTGCATGTGGCTGTCCAATTTTCCCCACACCATTTGTTGAAGAGGCTGTCTTTTTTCCATTGGACATTCTTTCCTGCTTTGTCAAAGATGAGTTGACCATAGAGTTGAGGGTCTATTTCTGGGCTCTCTATTCTGTTCCATTGATCTATGTGTCTGTTTTTGTGCCAGTACCATGCTGTCTTGATGATGACAGCTTTGTAATAGAGCTTGAAGTCCGGAATTGTGATGCCACCAACTTTGGCTTTCTTTTTCAATATTGCTTTGGCTATTCGAGGTCTTTTCTGGTTCCATATAAATTTTAGGATTATTTGTTCCATTTCTTTGAAAAAAATGGATGGTACTTTGATAGGAATTGCATTAAATGTGTAGATTGCTTTAGGTAGCATAGACATTTTCACAATATTTATTCTTCCAATCCAGGAGCATGGAACATTTTTCCATTTCTTTGTGTCTTCCTCAATTTCTTTCATGAGTACTTTATAGTTTTCTGTGTATAGATTCTTAGTCTCTTTGGTTAGGTTTATTCCTAGGTATCTTATAGTTTTGGGTGCAATTGTAAATGGGATGGACTCCTTAATTTCTCTTTCTTCTGTCTTGTTGTTGGTGTAGAGAAATGCAACTGATTTCTGGGCATTGATTTTATATCCTGACACTTTACTGAATTCCTGTACAAGTTCTAGCAGTTTTGGAGTGGAGTCTTTTGGGTTTTCCACATATAGTATCATATCATCTGCGAAGAGTGATAGTTTGACTTCTTCTTTGCCAATTTGGATGCCTTTAATTTCCTTTTGTTGTCTGATTGCTGAGGCTAGGACTTCTAGTACTATGTTGAATAGCAGTGGTGATAACGGACATCTCTGCCGTGTTCCTGACCTTAGCGGAAAAGCTTTCAGTTTTTCTCCATTGAGAATGATATTTGCAGTGGGTTTTTCATAGATGGCTTTGATAATATTGAGGTATGTGCCCTCTATCCCTACACTTTGAAGAGTTTTGATCAGGAAGGGATGCTGTACTTTGTCAAATGCTTTTTCAGCATCTATGGAGAGTATCATATGGTTC
Organism: Enhydra lutris kenyoni; assembly: GCF_002288905.1. NCBI lineage: Eukaryota > Metazoa > Chordata > Mammalia > Carnivora > Mustelidae > Enhydra > Enhydra lutris. Next base: position 6,585,419 of record NW_019154144.1, on the reverse strand, counting down.
TTGTTCTTTCTTTTATTAATGTGTTGTATCACATTGATTGATTTGCGGATGTTGAACCAACCTTGCAGCCCTGGAATAAATCCCACTTGGTCGCGGTGAATAATCCTTTTAATGTACTGTTGAATCCTATTGGCTAGTATTTTGGTGAGAATTTTTGCATCTGTGTTCATCAAGGATATTGGTCTGTAGTTCTCTTTTTTGATGGGATCCTTGTCTGGTTTTGGGATCAAGGTGATGCTGACCTCATAAAATGAGTTTGGAAGTTTTCCTTCCATTTCTATTTTGTGGAACAGTTTCAGGAGAATAGGAATTAGTTCTTTAAATGTTTGAATTCCCCCGGGAAGCCATCTGGCCCTGGGCTTTTGTTTGTTTGGAGATTTTTGATGACTGCTTCAATCTCCTTACTGGTTATGGGTCTGTTCAGGCTTTCTATTTCTTCCTGGTTCAGTTGTGGTAGTTTATATGTCTCTAGGAATGCATCCATTTCTTCCAGATTGTCAAATTTGTTGGCGTAGAGTTGCTCATAGTATGTTCTTATAATTGTCTGTATTTCTTTGGTGTTCGTTGTGATCTCTCCTCTTTCATTCATGATTTATTTGGGTCCTTTCTCTTTTCTTTTTGATAAGTCTGGCCAGGGGTTTATCGATCTTATTAATTCTTTCAAAGAACCAGCTCCTAGTTTCGTTGATTTGTTCTATTGTTTTTTTGGTTTCTATTTCATTGATTTCTGCTCTGATCTTTATGATTTCTCTTCTCCTGCTGGGTTTAGGGTTTCTTTCTTGTTCTTTCTCTAGCTCTTTTAGGTGTAGGGTTAGGTTGTGTACCTGAGACCTTTCTTGTTTCTTGAGAAAGGCTTGTACCGCTATATATTTTCCTCTCAGGACTGCCTTTGTCGTGTCCCACAGATTTTGAACCGTTGTGTTTTCATTATCATTTGTTTCCATGAATTTTTTCAACTCTTCTTTAATTTCCTGGTTGACCCATTCATTCTTTAGAAGGATGCTGTTTAGTCTCCATGTATTTGGGTTCTTTCCAAATTTCCTCTTGTGATTGAGTTCTAGCTTCAGAGCATTGTGGTCTGAAAATATGCAGGGAATGATTCCAATCTTTTGATAACAGTTGAGACCTGATTTAGGACCGAGAATATGATCTATTCTGGAGAATGTTCCATGTGCACTAGAGAAGAATGTGTATTCTGTTGCTTTGGGATGAAATGTTCTGAATATATCTGTGATGTCCATCTGGTCCAGTGTGTCATTTAAGGCCTTGATTTCCTTGTTGATCTTTTGCTTGGATGATCTGTCCATTTCAGTGAGGGGAGTGTTAAAGTCCCCTACGATTATTGTATTATTGTCGATGTGTTTCTTTGATTTTGTTATAAATTGGTTTATATAGTTGGCTGCTCCCATGTTAGGGGCATAGATATTTAAAATTGTTAGATCTTCTTGTTGGACAGTTCCTTTGAGTATGATATAGTGTCCTTCCTCATCTCTTATTATAGTCTTTGGCTTAAAATCTAATTGATCTGATATAAGGATTGCCACTCCTGCTTTCTTCTGATGTCCATTAGCATGGTAAATTCTTTTCCACCCCCTCACTTTAAACCTGGAGGTGTCTTCAGGTTTAAGATGAGTTTCTTGTAGGCAACATATAGATGGGTTTTGTTTTTTTATCCATTCTGATACCCTGTGTCTTTTGATTGGGGCATTTAGCCCATTAACATTCAGGGTAAGTATTGAGAGATATGAATTTAGTGCCATTGTATTGCCTGTAAGGTGACTGTTATTGTATATTGTCTCTGTTCCTTTCTGATCTACTACTTTTAGGGTCTCTCTTTGCTTAGAGGATCCCTTTCAATATTTCCTGTAGAGCTGGTTTGGTATTTGCAAATTCTTTCAGTTTTTGTTTGTCCTGGAAGCTTTTAATCTCTCCTTCTATTTTCAATGATAGCCTAGCTGGATATAGTATTCTTGGCTGCATGTTTTTCTCGTTTAGTACTCTGAATATATCATGCCAGCTCTTTCTGGCCTGCCAGGTCTCTGTGGATAAGTCTGCTGCCAATCTAATATTTTTACCATTGTATGTTACAGACTTCTTTTCCCAGGCTGCTTTCAGGATCTTCTCTTTGTCACTAAGACTTGTAAATTTTACTATTAGGTGACGGGGTGTGGACCTATTCTTATTGATTTTGAGGGGGGTTCTCTGAATCTCCTGGATTTTGATGCTTGTTCCCTTTGCCATATTGGGGAAATTCTCTCCAATAATTCTCTCCAATATACCTTCTGCTCCCCTCTCTGTTTCCTCTTCTTCTGGAATCCCAATTATTCTAATGTTGTTTCGTCTTATGGTGTCACTTATCTCTCGAATTCTCCCCTCATGGTCCAGTAGCTGTTTGTCCCTCTTTTGCTCAGCTTCTTTATTCTCTGTCATTTGGTCTTCTATATCGCTAATTCTTTCTTCTGCCTCATTTATCCTAGCAGTGAGAGCCTCCATTTTTGATTGCACCTCATTAATAGCTTTTTTGATTTCAACTTGGTTAGATTTTAGTTCTTTTATTTCTCCAGAAAGGGCTTTTATATCTCCCGAGAGGGTTTCTCTAATATCTTCCATGCCTTTTTCGAGCCCGGCTAGAACCTTGAGAATCGTCATTCTGAACTCTAGATCTGACATATTACCAATGTCTGTATTGATTAGGTCCCTAGCCTTTGGTACTGCCTCTTGTTCTTTTTTTTGTGGTGAATTTTTCCGCCTTGTCATTTTGTCCAGATAAGAGTAGATGAAGGAGCAAGTAAAATACTAAAAGGGTGGCAACAACCCCAGGAAAATATGCTTTAGCCAAATCAGAAGAGATCCCAAATCGTGAGGGGGAGAAAGGGGATAAAAAGAGGTTCAGAAAGAAGAAAAAAAAAAAAAAAAGAAAGAAAGAAA